>NC_137053.1:27958086-28185586 GCF_032717465.1 Coenobita brevimanus | reverse complement strand
GTCATATCGCACCAAGACACAGTGACTCTGAAAAACAACCATTTCTAGCACAGTCCATTCCACTCAGTCACAATGGAAATCCCATCACTCTAGAACAAACACATAACATTACAAAGATTATTAAGAATTCAGCAAACACAGGACCAGATGGCATCAGGAAACTGCATCCGATACATTTGATATCAAACAGTTTCCAGGCCCTAACAAACATTACCGGTAATAGCTTTTCATACGCACACTGTAACACTTAAAACATTTGGAGACATCAAGCAATCATTACTATACTCAAACCAAACAAAAACCCAGAACATCCTTCTTCATATATACCCAAAACATTACTTAATAATCCACCAGTATAATCAAGCACTTCATTCTTAACAAAGTCACACCTTACATTCCCATTGCTCCCTCACAACACGGCTTAGTGCACTCCACTCCACACACACCTTACTAATCAACCTGACACAACATGCATCTGAAGGCAACAACTCTTGTGAGATGTTAGTAAAGCCTTCGATGATATCCCCCGATGCAAGCTTATCTTCAAGATCTCTAACAAAAACATGGAACACAACACGAAGTGCTGTCTTCCCAACTATCCATCAGGCAAACAAGCACATGTTACATTCTAGGGCAACTCAAGACAACCATGAAGCATCCCTAGTGCGATTCCACAGTGCTTTGTTCTTTCACCAATACTCTAACCTATACATGCATCATATTCTCACACCACAACTGCTCACAAACATTGCTTCATATGCAGCTAATATTACAATAACAATTACACACCTATCGCAGACATGGCGTGCCCACTGTTACAAGATTGCCTTAATACAGTTCAGGCATGGGTTGCTAACAACAGGTTGGCTGTTGCTCCAACCCAGTCAACCACCACGCTGTTTACTAATATCAGTCATAAACACAAATACACACTTAACATCACATTTAATGATGTACACCCACACCCGCTATAAAAAAAATTATCGGCACTTTTTCAACGAGATATAATTTGACACACCGGGTGAGAGATCTGAGAATAAACTGCATTAACGTGTCTGGTTGGTATACCTGATCTGCTGAGCGTTAGGTCTGTATTCGTAAATGACATCGGAGGGTTCGTAGCACCACTTTCAAAGCAAATTGTTTTGCTTATTATGAGTGCCTTTTATTTTACTAGGGAGTTTGGGTATCAACCAAATTTTCATAAAAACTATAATGAGGATGTTGATGTATAATGTGTTGAATCAATTGCCATCTATGCAGTGTTACGAAAGAACCTGAAGCCACTTTCAGTTTGAACACTCCTCATTCGATGCTCACATTGTCCAAGCTGAAGCAGATTCGTAGGCAACACATTCCTAACATTATGTGCAAAACAAGAACCATAGGAAGTAAAAGCCCATCCTTAAAAAAAAAAATAATAAAAAAATTAACATACCTACTCATCACCCCCTCCGTGATGTCATTATCACCTTCATCAAACTGGTGATATACCATCCTCAATTTCACAGTCCATGCACTAATATGTTCACTTGTAAATGATATTAATATTATAACAATACTATGATACATCCTGTATATGCTTTACATGCGTCATTCATGGGGTGTTCTATATACTAGACAGTTAGGCCTTTAAAGCGTTCCATCAATCCATTCTTCAAATGCTAATGGTGGTTGTCATTGTATCATGTCATGTAAGATAATCCTAAGCTGGTAACCTTGGCTAGGGTGGTTGCCGAGCCGATCAGTGGCACTTTTATTTCTGTATTATCTAGTGAATAATGCTTTGCTGTTTTGAGACCTTCCTTTGACCATTATATCCATTGCTATGAATTATTCGTTATACATGGCACGAAGCTAAGGGAGTTATACTATATCTGGGTGGAGACAGACAGACAGACAGACAGACAGAGATTGAGGGAAGGAGGATCAGGTGTACCAACCCTTACTGCATATTCACAGCTTCTGTGCCAGTGATAGTTGCGAAGGGTATGAAAGCAAGGGGTGTCAATAACTATTTTAGTGGGTGTACCTGTGCCACATATCTTCCACGAAGATACTTGGAGTTACACATAACACTGGACACATCTTCAAAAACCACATACAAGACATGGAGATGATACACCCCTTGACTAAATCACTTTGAGGTATTGGACAACAAACTTTTGGGCAACAAAAAGAAACACTCTCACACTCTGCAAACAATATATCAGATCAGTGATATCCTATGCTTCCCCATATGGCCTCCAATCCTATCTAAAACCCACTACAAAACCTCGCAGACCATACAAAATATTCTCTGCATCATCACTGGCCATACTGATACTACTCCAATAACTCATTAACATCCTGAAGCTTAAAGGCTTCACTATTGAAGATTACCTCGATATGAGCGACATAGTTATTCTATGCGGCATCTTGTGCCAACATACAACACCCCTGTCACTAGAGGAATGAACCACGTAGTACAAGAGGCACCACACACTACAAAAGACGCCACACACTACAAAAGGCACATAAAATCGTCCCTACACAAGCATAACCAGATCCTCATCAACAACATCTCACCTTCAGACACTCCTACACAAATAATGAATAAACACTAACACAGCCACTTCACATGCAGGGCAATACAACGTCTAGATCAGAACGTTGTACTACAAGTTACTTATCCCTCGACACCCACTATCGGAGATATCATAAACAAAGATAATCAAGTTCACCTACCTCCTAAACTGCTAGCATAGATTTGGTTTCGATGGAGCCACAGACAACGCGTGCCCTGCTTGTAGATTAGGTCCATATGACACGACGCAGAAAATGGAGCACTGCACTCATGCGGTACAGTAAGATGCAGACGCAACATCAACGGTGTAGGTAACCTATGTGCCATCCCATAGGAAAGTTTGCTTAAATGCGGTATATGGGTCTGATTGATCAGACAGATCGGAGTTAAGCAACAACAACTACAAAAGACAATTCTGCACGACACCACATCACACCACACTCTGCCACATATCCCGCACTTCATTCCTATCCGTCCCTCGCCCCCTCCCCCACACACACCTTACCACACATTCTCCCTACCTTTCTCGGAGGTTCCTGGTTGGTAGTTGCATTTATATGCAGCCAGTCAGCCAGCCTTATGCCAACTCTTCCACTCTCCATCTGAGGCTGCTTTGGTTCGCTTTTTTTTTTTTTTATGCAGAAGGAAGGAACCAAAGGCCAGGAGCCTGCAAAATCATTCCCTCCAGGGAAAAATAAACAAAAACAAGAAAACAGACATTCAGATTCAAGATCCGTTCGTTTCAAGATGCCTGGACACAGTGCGTTCAAAAGACTGGAGATCATAGGAAGTAGGAAATACAGAGGGAGACAGTTGCAGAGTTGACCTATTGCATATTATGAAGGACTGAGAGTAACGGATAACTCTTGCATTAGAGAGTTGGACAGAAAAGGGATGAGAGTCTGTTGCAAGACGGGTACTATGCACCCGCTGTAGTGATGAAGGAATGCAAGCAGACAGTTCAGAGGAGCGATGACTATTGAAGTACCAATAGAAAGAAGATAAAGATGCAACAATGCAGTGAAGAGACAGAGATTGAAGGTAGTCAGTAGGAGGACGAGAATTAATGAGACGAAAAGCCTTTGACTCCACCTTGTTGAGAAGAGCTGAATGTGGGGAACCTCTCCACACATGAGGGTTGTACTCTACACAAAGGCGAATAAAACCCATACATAAATTCAACAACTGTGCAGGGCCAAAGAAGGCATGGGGTCGACTTAGCATACCTAATTCGTTGGAAGCAGATTTTACAAGAGAGGTAATATGATCTTTCTAAGATCAATCCTAAGAGAATGAATCCCCAAGTATGATTTAGGAAGATCCAGGACTGAGTTGAATGTTGTTAAAAATTAGAGGATACTCCTGTGAGAGGTTTGGCCGGGCTGAAAGATGTAAGAACAGAGTTTTTGATGCATTAAACAACAAGATTATTTTTATCCAAATCAGAGATATGAACCAAATCAGACATTATGTGTGCTGTAGCCTCATCCCTTGTTTATTGAAGTAACTGCTGAGATGGACTTTGCGGAAAACGAATGGAAAGGTGAAGGAAAGAGTCATCAGCGTATGGGTGGATAGGGTTAGATGTACAGCTTAAAAGGTCATTACTGAATAGAAGGAAGAGAGCTGGTGATAACAAAGAGCACTGAGGAACACCACGATTGATGGCTCTAGGAAAAGAACTGTGGCCATCTACAACAGCGGCTACAGAAAGACCAGAAAGGAAGCTCGTGATGAAGGCACAGCTAGAAGGATAGAAACCGTAAGTGGGCAGTTTGGAAATTAAAGATTTATGCCAGACTCGACTGGAAGCCTTTGAGATGTGAAGTGCAATGGGAAAGCTTGTACCAAATTCCCGAAAGGAGGATAGCCAGGAGTCTGAAGGAAAGTGAGAAGATCGCCAGTGGAGCGTCCCTAGCGGAACACATACTGTCGATAGGAAAGAACGTTGTGATAGAAAATGTTCTTAATAATTTATTATTAAGAATAGACTGAAAAACTTTTGAGATACGGGATGTTAAAGCAATAGGGCGATAGTTAAAGAGAAAGGAATGGTCACCTTTCTTTTGGACTGGCTGAATGAAAGCAAACTTCCAGCAAAAAGGAAAGGTACAAGCTGTGTTACGGAACAGAGAAACATAATGTACACTTTAAGTGAGAATACTAAAAATCACTACTATCCCGTAAAGTTCCAGGTTCAAATCAAAAGAGTTAGGTAAAATTACAAGTTAAAGTTTAATGCTCAAACTAACAACAAAACATTCAGGACTCATAAGGATGATGTAATGGCAAATAAACAGGTTAAATATATGGTTAACTGTAATAGCCTCTATTAACACGAAATTAGCAAGAGTAAATTTATCTAAGTCAGCCCTGATAAAATGAAAATACACCAGGTAATGCTCAGTTAATGCAAGATAAATGATTACAGATACAACTATTATTAAAAATGACTGACATAAATGAATTCTACACAATTTACAAAAACTTTCCAGGCCTAAGAATTAACCTTATGCTACACAGTACAAGAAAAAATGCAATAACACTTATACTCAAATTACACAGCTGCTAGATGGTTGGAGACTTCCTGAGAAACTCACAATAATAATAACTGTAAAGGGGAGGACAGAGATGTGAACAAAATGAGGAGCAGATCTAAGTGGCAATGATGCAGAGACTGAGCTCATTATATAGGGGCCAGGAGAGCTTGATACAACTTGTAAGAAGGACGCGCAAATGAAGCCATGGGGACAAAGAGCTGAAAATCCCACTCTGAATAACAGAGAGAACGACTTACTCTACTATAACGGTAGAAGGGGGGGACTGAGGCAGAACACGCTCGTGATCAAACATGCAGCAACTGTGCGTTAAAATTACACAAAGGATGATGAAATCATAGGCTATGTAACACCTCCCCACAAAGAAAAAGAAATTTACAAAGGAAATTTCTTATTACTCTAAAACAATCTGTGTAAAGTCTAGATAAGCAATCTGCAATAACATTTTCTTTCCCCTTGACATGTTGTATGTCTAATGAATACTCCTGAAGAAGTAGACTCCATCTTGTCAATCTCTGATTTTTATCTTTAAACTTACTAAGGAATTTCAGTGGGTTATGATCGGTATAAATGACTATGGGGTCAAAACCAGAACACAAATAAAATGAAAAATGCTGTAAACCCAAAATCAAGGCCAAAAGCTCTTTCTCAATAGTGGAGTAGTTCTTTTGAGGTGGAGTAAACTTCTTACTGTAATAAGATACAGGGTGTTCAATACTCTGATCATCCTCTTGCAGCAAAACAGCCCCAGCTCCTGTATCACTTGCATCAACAGCCATCTTAAAAGGCTTAGCAAAATTTGGAGTAGCGAGCACTGACTGACTTAATAGAATAGCTTTAAGTTTGTTGAAAGAGGATTCACAGTTATCGGTCCAGACAAATTTAACTCCCTTTTTCAGTAGGTCTGTAAGTGGTGATACAAGAATAGAAAAGTTAAGAACGAATCTCCTGTAATAACCTACCATTCCCAAAAATCTTTGTAGCTCTTTCCTACTTTTAGGTCTGGGAAGATCACTTATAACCTGAACCTTAGCTCCTGGTGGTGCAACATGTCCATCACCAATTACGTACCCAAGGTACTGAACTTTAGCTTGACCAAACTCACACTTTGATAAATTAGCTACAAGAAATTTACTGACATGGCATAGGTGATCTTTCCAGTTGTCACTGAAGATTAATACATCATCAATATAAACAACACACCCTGCCAAACCCTCTGTTACAACATTCATGAGCTTCTGAAATGTGGCTGGTGCATTCTTCATACCATATGGCATTACAGAACATGCAAAAGACTTTCCTAGTGTTACAAAACATGAGATCTCCCTAGCACGTTCAGTCATAGGTACTTGCCAGTATCCCTTTAACAAATCAAACTTACTTATGTACCTAGCCTTTCCGATCTTGTCTATGCAATCTTCCACACGAGGGAGAGGGTAAGTGTCTGTTTTAGTTATCTGATTAACACGTCTGTAGTCGATGCAAAACCTCTGTGACCCACCTGGCTTAGGGACTAGAGTGACAGGAGAACTCCACTCGCTCTGACAGGGCTCAATCATCTTGTGGTCCAACAGGTAGCCAAGCTCCTTCTGGATGAGAGGAACTTTCACTGGGTTCACACGGTAAGGAGGCAGTTTAATTGGCTTTGCGTCTCCAACCTCGACATCATGCATCAACACAGTAGTTCTTCCTGGAGTGGCACGGAACACTTGCGGGTACACCTGCAGTAATGCCGAAAACTCCTGCCTTTCCTCGGGAGGTAGATGAGAAAGCTTAGTCTGGAGATCATTCATGATATCAGGATTCTTCCCCAAACTATCACTCAGGGTCATACTGCATGGGAGAGCTTCACTTGCAGACTCAGGTGGAACAGCTACAGTGCAGACTGGATTATTTTTGTCCCGCCTGTGATATAACTTTAGCATGTTGATGTGACATAGTTGCTTGCTCTTTCTACGATCTGGTGTGGCGATGACATAGTTGACATCACTGAGTTTCTTCTCCACGAAATAAGGACCACTAAACTTGGCTTGAAGAGGTTGCCCATGAACTGGTAGCAGAATCAAAACCTGATCTCCTGGCTGAAAGTGGCGTAACCTGGACTTCTTATCATACCAAGTCTTCATCTTCTCCTGAGCAGCTCCTAAATTCTCTCTCGCCAGTTGTAAAGCAGTGGACAGCCGTTCTTTGAATTTCATCACATACTCCAGCAGGTTGACGTCATCTTCCTCCGACAGCCAGCATTCCTTGAGTAACTTAAGGGGTCCTCTTACTTCATGGCCAAACAGTAGTTCAAAAGGTGAGAAGCCCAGTGATTCATTTGGAGATTCTCTTGCGGCAAACACAACGAATGGAAGACCTTTATCCCAGTCTTTCTGATGTTCCAAACAGTATTTCTTGAGCATCGATTTGAGTGTTTGATGATATCTCTCCAACGCTCCTTGGGTCTGGGGATGGTAAGCTGAAGACGTGATCTGGGTGATGCCAAACTCTTTCAGAGACTGCTTGAAAACGTTTGACATGAAATTACTTCCCCGGCCCGACTGTACCTCCTTGGGCAGACCAAACTTTGTGAAAAACCCCAGCATCTCCCCAACCACGCTCTCTGCTGAGATGTTTCTAAGTGGAATGGCTTCAGGACAACGAGCAGCCACATCAATCATGGTCAACACACAAGAAGATCCTGAAGAAGTCTTAGGAAGAGGGCCCACAATATCCACCAACACACGGGTGAAAGGCGCCTCAAAAGGAGGAATGGGAACTAGAGGTGCAACCTTTTCGGTCTGATTACACTTCCCCACAACTTGACAGGTGTGACAAGACTTACAATACCAGGAAACATCCCTGAAGATACCTGGCCAGTAGAAGTGTTTCAAAATGCGTGCCACAGTCTTCCTCACGCCAAGGTGTCCTGCCAAACTGGTATCATGAGCCACTCGAATGATATCCTGCCTACAAACACGAGGGATGACAACTTGATGTACAACCTCCCATTCACAGTCGGCTGATGCTGTTGGGGGTCTCCACTTTCTCATAAGTACTCCTGACTTTACATAATAACAAGTAGAAGCACCGGCTGACTCTTCTTCACTCTAAGCAGAGTTAGCTAGACCTTTCAACTCAGGGTCAGCAACCTGCAACTCAACCAACTCTTGACGAGACAAATTATCAACACTACGGGGTACTGCCTCATCTGGTGAGTGGTCCAAATTAGCAAGAAAAGTGTCAGCTAGGATAACATCATCATCATCATTATCCTCTAAATCACCAGTAACTTTAGACTTAGCCCTAATGACAGCACATGCAGGGAACACATCAGGGACATCACAATCCTGGATCGCAGCCACTGGCTCACTAGACAACTGAGGAGCTGGACACACTTGACTCAGTTAACTCAGTTAAAGAATTCTGGGAACTCTCAAGAGTGGACACTAGACCAATTGACTGAATATTTAAAGACTCCTTTTTGTTCACATCACGCTGTCTCCTGAAACATCTCTCCATAGTATGACCAAGCTTACTACAATAAGTACATTTACTTTTCTGAAATCTAGAGGTGAAGCTGGTATTTACTTCCTGAGAAACATCATCTTTATTCTCTTTCCTGTAACCTGTACTCTGAGTAGAGTAAGAAAGTTACACCTGACATTGGGAGTGTCTCAACCAACCCAACCATAACGGAACCATTAACAAAACCAGACTCTAAATTCACTCTGCACAGAGGGACAGAGAAGTAATTATTCCCTACACCTTGTAAGATTACAGTTTCATCAGAGGAATTAACATTAGAGCCTAGAACACTGGTCAGCATAAGGGATTGGCAGGCACCTGTATCACGATATATTTTAACTGATTTCCTGTCATTACTGTCCAGAGGACTGACAAAACCATCAGGCAGGAAATTAGCACATGAACTCTTGAGAGTGTCACCCACGTTACTGCTCAAAAGAGGAGCTCCATCATGAGAATTTAAGTTACCCCTCAAAGCAGGTTCAGTTAACTCAGTTAAAGAATTCTGGGAACTCTCAAGAGTGGACACTAGACCAATTGACTGAATATTTAAAGACTCCTTTTTGTTCACATCACGCTGTCTCCTGAAACATCTCTCCATAGTATGACCAAGCTTACTACAATAAGTACATTTACTTTTCTGAAATCTAGAGGTGAAGCTGGTATTTACTTCCTGAGAAACATCATCTTTATTCTCTTTCCTGTAACCTGTACTCTGAGTAGAGACAACGTACTTACTCTCAGCTTTCCCTTTTTCTTTAGAATATCTCTTGTGAGTGAGAACATATTCATCAGCTAAAACTGCAGCATCAGACAAATTATCTATTCTTTTCTCATCAAGATATAGGCTTACATCTTTATAAATACACCTTTTGAAATCCTCCAGCAAAATCATCTGCTTAAATTTATCAAAATCAGAATCCACATTCTTAGAATTTAACCACTGCTCTAACAGATCTTCTTTGATTTTTGCATACTCAACATGGGATTGCTTATCTTGCTTGTAAGTTGTCCTAAATTTTGCTCTATAGGCTTCAGGAACAAGCTCATAGGCCTTAAGAATCAAGCTCTTAACTACATCATAATTATCAGATCGATCCTGAGGCAAAGATGCATAAGTTACTTGAGCTTTACCGGTGAGAACAGTTTGAAGGAGTACTGGCCAATTCTGTTTGGGCCAATTAAAACCTGTAGCTACCCTCTCAAACAACTGAAAATACTTTGTTAAATCAGATTCATTAAAAGGAGGGACAAGTTTAACATTTTTAGCCACATCAAAATCATCAGAGCTAGATGATCCAGTTCCACCTTGTTTCATGCGATACTCATGGTCTGCCTGAATCCTAGCTAGTTCAATTTGTGCCTGAGCCTGTATCTGTGCCTCTTGAATACGAGCATTTGCCTCCTTAACACGAGCCTCCACCTCCTTAGCCTTAGCCTCCTGCAGGGCTAGCTGTAACTTAGCTAATTCAATCTGCGTTTGCTCATTTGGAGGAGTTACATTAAACAAGCTTTCATTAATCATGTCAACAATTTGATCTTTAGAATGATGAGAGGGAACAGCAATTCCCAATTGTTGAGCAACGAGCTTAAGTTCATTCTTTGTTCTGTTTTCTATATCACACACTGTTTGCACATTTGACAAAAAATCTTTGGCTTCATCAAGTGTAGTAATAGTAGACATAATTAATAAGTAACAGTCACAAAATATCAAGCAATATTCTTATGATAATATCCTGAATATCCTGGCGAGGTCGCCAAATTTATGTAACGGAACAGAGAAAGATAATGTACACTTTAAGTGAGAATACTAAAAATCACTACTATCCCGTAAAGTTCCAGGTTCAAATCAAAAGAGTTAGGTAAAATTACAAGTTAAAGTTTAATGCTCAAACTAACAACAAAACATTCAGGACTCATAAGGATGATGTAAGGGCAAATAAACAGGTTAAATATATGGTTAACTGTAATAGCCTCTATTAACACGAAATTAGCAAGAGTAAATTTATCTAAGTCAGCCCTGATAAAATGAAAATACACCAGGTAATGCTCAGTTAATGCAAGATAAATAATTACAGATACAACTATTATTAAAAATGACTGACATAAATGAATTCTACACAATTTACAAAAACTTTCCAGGCCTAAGAATTAACCTTATGCTACACAGTACAAGAAAAATTGCAATAACACTTATACTCAAATTACACAGCTGCTAGATGGTTGGAGACTTCCTGAGAAACTCACAATAATAATAACTGTAAAGGGGAGGACAGAGATGTGAACAAAATGAGGAGCAGATCTAAGTGGCAATGATGCAGAGACTGAGCTCATTATATAGGGGCCAGGAGAGCTTGATACAACTTGTAAGAAGGACGCGCAAATGAAGCCATGGGGACAAAGAGCTGAAAATCCCGCTCTGAATAACAGAGAGAACGACTTACTCTACTATAACGGTAGAAGGGGGGGACTGAGGCAGAACACGCTCGTGATCAAACATGCAGCAACTGTGCGTTAAAATTACACAAAGGATGATGAAATCATAGGCTATGTAACAGCTGACAGATAGGTAAAAGAGTTTACCTAGGCGGGGTGTAAGTACAGAAGCACAGCTCTTGAGGACAACAGGAGGAATCCCATCAGGCCCATATGCCTTGTTCGCAATGACACCAGTGCCGGCAGCAAATACAAACGGAAAGATTTTAATGTCAGCCATGAGGAAGTCAGAGGGGGGAAGTGATGGAGGAACAGCAGAGGCATTGTCCAAGGTGGAATTGGAGGAGAAAGTGTGAGCAAAGAAGTTCTGCTTTATCGGTAGAAGTAGCTACAGAGCCCTCAGAGTCGAAAAGAGGAGGGCCGGGTGATGAGGTACAGTTGTTAGAAAGGTTTTTGGCAAGGTGCTGGAAGGAGCGGGAAGAATTTGAGTTGGAGAGTTCAGATAATTTAGAATGAATGAAATTATTTTTAGCAGAGTTAAGAATCCGGGCACAAGCATAGAGGAAATAAGATTCATGGGTGGGTTGGCTCTGGTATCTTTTGTAGGCCTTCTCCTTGTTGTGGACAGCATTAGAACAAGCGGGATTAAACCATTTTTTTTTTTTGCATTACTCACAGGATATGCGAATGGAATGTATGCTTCCAAGCGTGTGTGTGTGTGTGTGTGTGTGTGTGTGTGTGTGTGTGTGTGTGTGTGTGTGTGTGTGTGTGTGTGTGTGTGTGCGTGTGCGTGTGTGTGTGTTTGAATAGCCGGTTGGCTGTAACCTATTCCCTGTGGCTTCTGTGCTTATTTTGTAAAATCTGCTAAAGTTGAAGAGACTGGACATTCTGCTTTTATACTTTTGTGCTTGCAACGACAAGATTTTCATCCATATTCATTGTCAATTTCTTTTTCAAAAGTGCAGACGGATTCACTCTCAAACTTATCCTCTCAGGCATACTCACCGTCACACACGGCCTCAAATTATATCGGTCATAATGCTCCAATCACCGTAAAATCAACTTGACACTGAAGCTATTTCTTCCCCGTTCAAGTAATCGGATGACTATCCAAGCAGGCACTGATGTGCATTTTCATGGCATCAGAGGAAATACTAAGTTGCTGAAGCGTGATATTGTCAACCAACACGTACAGCTCGAGGCTGAGCAGTGAACCCTTGTCGTTGGGTTAAGTTTAATTAAAGTGGGTTTGGGTAAGGAAGTTGAGACTATAGTAGGTTGGATAGGATAGATTACGACAGGTTAGGGATGGTTTAGAAAGGTAAGACTAGGTTAGAGTAGGTTACTTTAGGTTAAGGTACAGACGAGCAGGGTTGGGTATGATTACTTCAGAGTATGCCCCACTGAGGTAGCCTGGTGTAGAGTATTTCTCTCTTAAATAAAATGAAATTCATTATGGTAGATACCGGTAGAGTGAAGTAGACCCAGCTAGGCTGGGTTCAGTTTAGGAACTGTAGCTGGGAGGAGAACAGACTTTAATAGGGCAGTTAAGATAGTGTAGAATGGAGTAGGGAGAGTTGGGACCGAGCAGCAATGGGATGGATAGATTACAGTGGAGCAGAGGAAGTTATAATACCGGGAGGGTAATGTTTGATACGGCAAATAGACCTAAAAGAGAACGTATATGACAGGAAGGAAAGAGGACGCCGCTTCCTGTGCTGCAACAACACAACACAACACGCCTGATGGCCTCTCTATCACCTGACATGGCAGATGAACAGTGTGGGACGGAAAAGGCGAGGCGGACAAGCATGCACAAGCAGGAAGAGGGCAAGACCCGCACAATGTAAGGAAGAGAGAGACAGGAGGAACGGAGAGGAGGTAAGAGGAGAGGGAGAG
Organism: Coenobita brevimanus; assembly: GCF_032717465.1. Classification (NCBI taxonomy): domain Eukaryota; kingdom Metazoa; phylum Arthropoda; class Malacostraca; order Decapoda; family Coenobitidae; genus Coenobita; species Coenobita brevimanus. The sequence continues at coordinate 28,172,617 of NC_137053.1, read as the reverse complement.
AGCTACAGGAATAATGGGGAGGCGGTAAGTAGAGAGAGGGAGAGACAGGAAGAACAGAAGAGACAATAAGATGAAGGAGAGGCGGAGAGTAAGATGAGAGGGAGGGTGATGAAGGAGAAAGGAGACGACAGAAGGGGAAAAAAAAGGAGGGAAAAGCATAGCATAGGAGTAAGAAACGGCAGTAAGAGTGGATGAAAGAAAATTGAAGGGTAGTAAGCAAGGAGGAAAAAAAAAGAGACAGGGAGAGACGGCGAGAATGTAAGGCAGTAAGTTTAGTAGGACGGAGTGACAGAAGGAAAGAAAAATAGTAAGAGGAGAGGGAAAGAGACAGACGGAAGGAAAAGCAGTAAGTGGAGAGACAAAGGGAAAGGAAAGGCAACGGAGGAAGATGCAGGGAAGAGCAGAGGACAGAATAACAGTGAGGATGGGTGTAATCCGGGATGGGAGATTCAAGAATTGAAAAGAAGGGTAATGAGCGAAGGAAGGAAAGATCAGCCAAGAAAGAATGGGCTGAAAGAAAGCAGATGTAAGAGAAAACATTAACTAAGTGACGTAAGAGGGAAAAGATTGAAATTTAAAAAAATGTATAATAACTATGAAGTACAGAAGAAGAGAGGTAGGTGTAAGTGAAGGGGGGAGAGGTGTGAAGGACAAGATAATGGAACGAGGAAAGGATGTTTTTAGAGGAAAGAAAGAGTGGTAGTTCCAAAGAATAAGGAAACGGCTGGAGAAATGAAATCTGTGTAGAGATCGTAAAAATAGTATAGTGTAATATATGGAAAGAGAGAGAGAGAGAGAGAGAGAGAGAGAGAGAGAGAGAGAGAGAGAGAGAGAGAGATTAAGCGAGAATGAAAAAAAAAAGGAGGAAGAAATAAAAGAAAGAAAAGAATAGAAAAAGAAGAGGGAAGGAGAGGCAGTATGAGAGAAAGGGAGAAAAGGAAAAAAGAAAGGAAAAAACAGAAAGGGGGAAGGAATAAGGGGAGGATACGAAGATCAAAAGGGCAAGCAAAGGAAGGAAGAACTAGGAGAGAGAGAGAGAGAGAGAGAGAGAGAGAGAGAGAGAGAGAGAGAGAGAGAGAGAGAGAGAGAGAGAGAGAGAGAAGAATGGGTACTAGGAAAGAGACACAAAAAGGTAACGGGGTGAACAAAGCAGAAAGAGGCATAATACGAAAATACTGTGTGGCGGTTAAAAATGAAGAAAAAAAAAAATTGAGATTTTGAAAAAGGTGTAGGGGGGTGACTAAAAAAAATAAAAAGGCATGTGCTGAAAGGAATATGAGATGGAAGGACGAGGGTAGGAAGAAGAGTTCGAGACACTGAACGCAAGTGAACGGTAATCAGAGACGGCTCAGGCAGAAGTAGAAATACTCTAGGATAAATGATAAATGAAATAGGAGAGACGGAGCATTTGAGGGGCCAAGAAGAAAAAAAGACCGCACGGAAAGATACATAGGTAGAGATGAAAGAGATATAAGAGATAAGAAAACGTGAGAGAAAACTAGTGAATTCGGAGGCACAGTCAAGAGAAATAAGCTGCTAACGATAAAGGAATATCATGGAACGAGAAGGGCTGAGATGAAGCAGGACAAGAAAGTGATAGGAGGAGGAGGGGAAGGTGGCAGGGGTGAATAAGTAATAAGGAATTCATACGGGAATAGACGTATTCGTCCCATTGAGCGAGTTAATTATATGGTATGGTAATACTGATACGAGTCAAAGTTAAGAATAGCGAAGAAAGATGATTGCCCTCTCATCGGAGCAGAAAACAAAAGTAAGAATGATGAAGTATCGCTGCTGCTGTTGCTGCCTCTCCTAAGGTCTGAGTGACAAAAAATACATGTCTTACACTTCACCCTTGAATATATTTAGCATCGTTTTCGAAGTGAACTGTTAATGCTGCACCAGAGTGTATCGTATCATCATATCGTAAAGCAGTTTGTTCCATATATTTACAACCCCACTGAAGAGGAACCATCATCATCCATCCATCATCCAATCCTACGTTGCCCCATGAGGAGCGTAGAAGCCCGGGGCTAGGCAGTTGGTCCTGATATTTAAGATGAGAGTGACCAGCCTCACTCATCCCTGAGTGGCATTACATGAGCAATAAACCCCAATCACCCCTTGGATATAAACCTTCACCGGTTCAATCCGACTGGAGCACAATAATTACCCACTAAACCACCAGGTGCCAAAATTTGGTCATATGGTTACCACCAAGCGTAGTAAATGGTTTCCTGGTGTACAGGAAACCATTTGGCTTGTCACTCAGTGTAGAGTCACCCACAGGCAGAAGTTTACTTAATTCAACTTTAAGTATTCGTCAGAAAATCAGTATCTGAGAGAGGGAGATGTGAACTGGGAGGAGGGCAGTGAAATGACTGGGGACAGGGCGACATGAGGCGATTTATTTGTAGTCAACCCTTACGGGATTGAAACTTCTGGCAATAGATAGAGAGATAGAAAGAAACCAATAACCTTTACCTCTAGTGCAGTTCGGACTGTCTACTGTAATGAGAGGCCCGAATCAAGAGTGCCCAAACTGCCCTCATCCGATTTCTGTCTTTTTATCTGTCTTCATCTCGAGCTTTGTTTTTGGTTGTTCTATAGCAGCTGTTGTAGATGATCACTGTAGTTTTAGCCAAGCACTTGTTTTGTTTGTGTCAGTCTCTCTTGTGGCGGAATTTTAATGATGTATTAAATCATTTAACATGAGCCACCGACCTCAAAGACCGTCCCAGTTCCAAGATTTGATATGACTTATTATTGTTTTGGTCTGGGAAGACGCGCTACCACCACGTCCAATGAAGTGAAGCCAGTTTGTCATCTCTGCAACATGCCAACATTTTGGACTCACCTTGTTCTCGTTTGGGGAATAACTGCTAGTTGCAATGACCACGTGTCCCTCTATGCCTTCCCGCCAACACCCTTGGTAGATCTTGGAAAGGGGACTGTCTTCTAGATTTAACATGACAAATTTGTTTCAGTTTGATTTTCGTTAAAATCGTGATTGACATGGTCAGAACAGGTACTTTGCTAAAACTACAGTACAATTTGAACATTTCAGGAGGCAAGTTTTAACTGAGCTTTGTAGCAGGTTCATTAAAAATGTCGAGGAGAAATATATAAGTGCCAGCTTTCCAAAATTCAGACTTCGTTGTAAGGGAAATAAAACAACGAGAGCAATGTATTCTCCTTTGTTGTATTTTTTTGACGAAGCTTTGTCATTATTTCAGTAGCCTTGTGTATGATGGCATTTTGCCACACAAGTTCTCATATCAACAAAGAAAAATCACCGTAATGTAACACGCACTAGGGGCGGAGAAGCTGTTAAAAGTGGTGGCTTCCGGGGGCAGGCAGTTTCACAAGTACCCCATTAGGATAAATCCAACAGGATTTTGTGTATCCATTATTGCTTAAATCCGTTATCGTGTCCCACGTTCGATACTGATTATGTGAGATAATCAAAGGATCACTGTGCACGTTTTTCTGTGCTTCTAACGACAGTTTTTTTTTTTTTTTTTTTTTTTTTTGATGCAAAGAAGGCTTGCCCAAGTAGGGCAAGCAGAAACTTACATTTAATTTTGAGGATTGGCCTCAGAGAATATAATTCAGATATATATATATATATATATATATATATATATGTGTGTGTGTGTGTGTGTGTGTGTGTGTGTAAATAGATAGACAGATAGATATAGATACAGATAGATATAGACATATAGATAGACATAGATGGATACAGATATGAAAAAGACCATCATCACCCATAAGGTCATTAATAATTTTAGCTCTCTAACGAGTGAGATTTGGATACATGTTGATACAGCATTCTTTTGCTTACATTTTCCTCAGCTATCATTTCCCAGAGTTATGTCCTTTCCCCCAGGGACACCATATATATATATAGACTGTATATATATATATATATATATATATATATATATATATATATGGAAATTTTGAGACATGAAAGAAAGACGTGCAGAATGCTGGTGAAAAATTGTGAAAAATGGAAGCTATATCATAATGATGGGTTTTCTGTCTGTGTAAGGGTTTCATTAGGTACTGCATCTAGACGTGTGGACCAACTTTGGTGAAACTTTGCATGAACACTCTCCAGGGCCCCAGATTTTGTATAAACTTGTTTTTTGTTTGTTTCGAAGTTCCGATAATGATCTTATTTGCAAAGTTAATGATGTTACCTGTCAGTGGTTTATTTTTTGTTATGAAACCAAATCCACTTTCTTCGAGACTTACCACATAATAGTTTTTTACAAACATTTCGGAGAAGTAAACTAACGGCGACGCACCAAATAAGCACTGGCCTTACGCAAGCATTTCAGATATAAAATTGTGATAATAATATTGTGTTGATTGCAAATAGAGAATATAAGCAATGTGAACGGGTTCAAAGCTTTGTGAATATTTGTGAAAGGCGAGGTCTTAATATAAAAGGTAAAGTAAGTTAAATTATGGTTTTTGAGAGATTAGATGAATCATGATGCTTTGTGTTCGTGAAAAAGGAAAGACTGGAAGTGATAGAAGAGCTTCAGTACTTTGGTGAAAAAGGTGTGAAATAAATGGCTTGTGCTATCTTACTTCCATGTGACGGAATAGAGGCGTGAGTTCAGAGGCTGCAGGAAGGTGTACGAGTACAAGTTATTAGTGAACTCGTGCATGCGTGGGTGTGGATTGGCATTGGTATCAGAAATCAAGAATGATGATAGTAGAAACAGGACTTTTAAAGAAAAATGTGGTCTGCGTAGGCAGGATAAGATAAAAATTGCAGAAATGCGTAAATGTTGGGCAAGGAAGCCTGCAGATAAATGAGTGGAAGACATTTCACTTACATTATATCGTTACATGGTTTAATGAGGATGGTTGTGAACAGGATACTAAAAAGTACATGCTGTATATGAATGACCTGAGGGTAGGAGATGTGGAAGGCCAGTAAGTAGGTGGTGCAAATATCAAATCATGGAAGTTGCGGAAACAAGAAAGCTAACGAATGGCAGAAATGAATGAAGTACATACGGAGGCGCATATAGCCTATCATTGGTTTAATCCATTTAATTCGGAAGTCACTGAAACTACAGTATGCCTTATAGGTAATGTAAAGCACATTTTGTGAGGATCATTGGACCTGTGAGATGACTCCAGAAGAATTTTGGAGGCTTGAATGATAACTGATAGACATGACCCATATTACAAAGCATTTTGCTGGTAGTTTTGTAGCTTTTGTACACTCCATTTATTGCATCTGGATGCCTTGCTCTCGAGGTATTATTGGGCATTAAATATGAAGGTGATGATAATGGTGACTCTCAATATCTGGGACTTTATATTTTTTAATAAACTGTTCGTTTACCACCTATATGCCCAACATCTGTCTATCATACTTTGCGTTAAATCTCTGTGTAAGGATGTATTATAGCTGTTTTGATACATTTTTTTTTGCCATTGGCAAATTTAAATCCTAATGAAATCCAAATTTGATCCGTCAGGCAATTAACGTGTAACGCTGTTCCAATCTGAGTCTTTTCTGTTTAAATCCATTAATATGATACAGACGTACTTAGGCACATTATCATTCAAACCATGTGCACTAAGTTTCTTATGAGTCTTTTGTGGGGAACTGTAATGAACGGTTTCAGAATATCTGAGTAAACAATAATTCGTCGCATAAACATAAAATGTCACTAAAATATTCCTGGTCATTGGGTTGTGGGTGTTCTGGAATTTAAGCCACGAATCTCTCGTATGATTGTTCTAAATACTTAACTAACGCATGTTTGTTAGTGGTTTGCAGGGTAATCGGTATGTTATTTACTCCCCCTTAAATACTGGAGTTATATTAATTAGCCTTCAGTCATAGGGCACAGTGACTTAATGGCGTATTGGACAGATGAGATAACAACTCGAAATATTTCATTTATACTATATTTAGAACTCTATAAGACATTTTTTACTGCCCTGATGTTTTGTCGATCATAAATTTACTAACTGTAATCATTGGGTCCGCTGTACGTTTCCATCTTTAATCATAATATCAATGATCATCATGTCCACAACACTTACGAGGAAGGCAGGAACTGTACCAATATATTCTGCTATAAATACTGATAAAAAATAAAGAAGAAAAGGAAAAACACCAAAAATCTTCTTTTCCCCACTGTTTTAACTACTGGGCATGTTAGTACCTTCTTTCTGGTGGGCCTGATTTAGCAATGCTGGCAGCATGTACTTTAAGGTTTTTCTTGTTTGTCTTATTATTATTATTATTATTATTATTATTATGGTGATGGTGATGATGATGATATTATGATATATCCTTGAAAACGACCAAAATATGACGTACTGATTATGTAATTTTTGACTTCCTCTTTTGCAGTTGTTTTTCATTTGCTCCGTTTCACCTTTTCTTTACAAGAAGTGGAGTCTTAGATGTCCAGAGGAACGCCATTAAAAAGAAGATTTACTTTTAGTTTCTGGAGCATAGAGGTTTGAATTAGAATATGTAAATGTTTTCATACTTATACTCCCCAAATTAAAAAGTCGGAAACACAACAAAATTATCAAGGTGGTCGTAGATTCTGCTGCCATTTGCTCATAGCTGTGACGAGGACGATAAGTAGTCCAAACGTCATTATACTGCGGGATTCATTTCAAAACTGAATATAAACAACGTCAGTATTATCAATAATGGCTCTGAAATAAAGAATCCCCTTAACACGTGGCAATACAACACCACCTAAATTATCTTATTTCTGCCACTGCTAAAATTATTGTATACAGCTGGGTTAATTATGCTCTGCTAAGGAATCTCGAAACTCCGAAAAATATCAATGGCATTATAGTCATTACCAAGGGAGAGGGAATATGGGAGAAAGGGTGTGGAAAAAAAAAACAGCAAGAAAATAGGAAAAAGAGGGCTAGGGGAGAGAGAGAGAGAGAGAGAGAGAGAGAGAGAGAGAGAGAGAGAGAGAGAGGGAGGGAAGATTGAAAGAGAGTGGACAAGGGGCAAGAAGGGAATCAAGGAGAGCAAGAGAAAAGCCCTGAAAGGAAGGAGATGAGAAAAACAACTTGGCAAGAGGCACAAAGCACTGAAGCGTACGGAGGACAGCAATGGCGAGAGAATAGTGTTGGCATGAAGCGCCTACTTGGGAGACAAGCACAAGATGAAAAGGCACTGTCAAGTAAGGGGCGGTTGGGGAGGGGAGGATTTCTGGCAAGTAAGGGGCGGTTGGGGAGGGGAGGATTTATGTCTCTCTTGGAATGAAGTGTTTTAAAACACTCCACATCGTCGCTACTGCAACTCATATCCTTAATTAGACATCTTACATTGCGCTGCAATTCATCTTTGCTGGAGTGAGAGCTTTAAGGTCAGACTGTTTTACGTACTTGCACATTATCAAAATATTAAGTATGCACTTCTTTTTGTGCTAAGAATATTTGCTGGAACAAAAGTCCAGTACATAATATTTCAGCAAATTAACTGATGATTATATGACTGCATTTTTTTTTTCGGTGTAAAGAAACTTAATCCATACATTTTATGAATGATGTACATCAGAAATGTACCTGAACAGTTTACGCTGTATTAGTTGCAGAACAATGAATTTCCTAGCCTATTAATAAAACCAAGAAAGAACACACACACACACACACACACACACACACACACACACACACACACACACACACACACACACACACACACACACACACACACACACACACACACACACACACACACACACACACACACACACACACACACACACGTTAAGGCGAGTTTTTGTCCTTTTCACTGTCAGAATGAGAGCTCTAATATTACTGACGTTTATTTATTAAATGCAGGCGGAATGAACTAAACAGATTTACAAGCTGAGCTCAAGTAGTGTTCAAATGAACCCAGAGCTGCAGTGAGAGTTTCTGGTCTCGTAATTGTGGTCCAATTAATGATAATATGATTTAAGGTCTGTGTTTATAGCAAAAATTAATCCACAGATCATATAAACTGACTAAGGTATGATCTGTAATACTGCTTAAGCCACAGCTATGACTAGAATTATAAAGAAAAATAATAATCCTCATTGGACGAAGGAACCTGTTTTCATAAGTTTGGTGATTCAAAGGTGGAGTACACACGTCGAAGACGACCATACCGACTGCCAAGGACATAAATCAGCTTTTTACCAATAACTTTTAGAATATCGTAGGCTAGCTTTGGATCCCTACACATCGAAGGGGGTAGTGGCCATTAACTGACCAAAGTTAATCAGCTTTTTACCAATAACTTTTAGGATATCGTAAGCTAGCTTTGGATCCCTACACATCGAAGGGGGTAATGGCCATTAACTGACCAATGTTAATCACGAAACCCGGATAAAGTTGAGCCCTGGATTTAAAGATGAACTGATTATGGAATAAGTAAAGCCTATTCGATCTCCTCAGAGAGAAGAGCCTTCAGCTTTTGACAGCTGGCAGCAGGTTGGTTGTCCTAGTGCATTCTGTAATAATGATTTATTTTAATGTTTTATTATAAGGGTTACAACAACAGATTCTGATGATAACATTGCTAAAACTCTCTCTCTCTCTCTCTCTCTCTGACTAGGATATATATATATATATATATATATATATATATATATATATATATATATATATATATATATATATATATATATATATATATATAGATGTGTGTGTGTGTGTGTAGATATTTATATAAATTACTTTTAAAGCGAAGCCTTACAAAGTCTAGCAGAGGGCCGAGATACATGTGAGACTTTCAGTACTCCTACCAAATCAACATAATGTCGCAGTAATCACGTATAATTTACCTTAATTTTTCTTATCATGGGAAAAAATAAAATACTTCGAAGAAACCTTGTCCGGAAGTGTTGATTTGGCAGAACTAAAAACTTCACACATAGCCTACCTAGGCCATCTGATAGAGTTTGTAAGACCTCATTTTCTAATTAACCTGTGTACATTAATAATAATTAATCTAAGCATTTTTTAATGAGAATTTAAAGTACATCGTTACTAATGAATTCATTCAGACAACCAATCAGCTGCCAGATTGTCAAAATCTCTTCTCTTTTCAGAAGAGATTCATAATTCATAATTCATATCACGCGTGGCAGACAGGCTTCTGTTGGTAGTATGCCTTATACAAAAGAGAAAATATATGCAGTGCAAACCGTCAGCAAAACCCGAAGGACCTGCTGGAATGAGATTGTTTCACTGGATGGGTGCTGTAGTGTGGGAGTGTGACATGAGGGGAGGGTGGTGGGGCGGGCACTGTGTTCGGTTGGTGTAGAGTTGGACTGAGGGTGTCTGAAAAGAGAGGGAGGAATCATCGTTGTTTAGTTGCGTAGTTTGGGGCTGGCGCATCAGGAGTGGGAGGGAATGGGGTTGCAATTTAGTGTGTGGATTCAAATATCGCAGTATGGGCCTGTATATAAACATGTTATGCAAAAGTACCTCGATGTGAATGATCCGTCTGCTTGAAAGAGGCGTTCTTGTGCTCTGGTTAAGTAAATTTAAGTCACATAATGCATTCAGCATTAAACACTGCCATTAGGAGGGAGTCATTCATAAAGAACATAACGCTTTTTCCCACCAAAATTTATACACTTCCACTCTGTAACGCCAAGCCAACCCTTTGTAAAAGCTAACTAACACAACTCCCACTCTCCCTATTCCAGACTCTCGCCAACAGCTAAATAATATGCATAATTGGACAAAATCCTAAAATTCGCATCATATTTCGACTTTTCATACATTTCTCGTGAACTCTTACACTACAGGTATTGAAGCAATGAAGAATATGGTAGTCATGTATATCGTGTTAAGTTCTGATGCCGTTATTATCAGGCTTATCTTGTTTTGTGCGAGAGAGAAATATCATCACGACCATTAATAGAGAACGTATTATGTGTATTGGTTTAGATTTTTTTACACTTTGGCCATAGATAAGCGTCTGTATTCCACACCAGGCATAAAAAAGATTGCATCTACTTCGTTTAGGCTCTATATAGTACTGTTACATAGCACTTATTCTGACACCCACCACTCCCTAGTAACACAGAGTTACATCCCCTCATGAAAGATCTGGCCCAAGCCCTCTATATTGAATTTCAAACTGAACCTCAGTATTGAACATCATACTATACTCAACAACAAAATTACTCTCCATAATGAACCCCAAAGTGAACCTGAAATAAGCGTAATTTGAGCCTGGAATATCTGTCTGTTTTTTGAACCACCATCACAAGTTTCATCCCTCCTTTCCACTCTCTAAAGCTTTCATTCGTCCCTCCTTTCCTCTCTCTTTCTTTATTTCTTTCTCTCATTCTCCTCTTCCTCTATCAGTGAGCTTCATCGGTCCATGTTGACACCGTTAAGTAAGATGCTAAGTCCAATGCATGACAAATATCATTGAGACTAAAATACGGAAATGTATAATATTTCAACTCACGTCATTTATTATATTCGGCGTTATATTTCACTTTCCGTGTCATACTGCTGTTGTAAATAAAGGGAAAACGGAGACTGAATACCGAATGTAGACCTCAAATCACTGCTAGTTCGAAAGAGAAATTTTGTGTTACGCCTAATTCATTGATTTTTGACATTACAAATATAAATATTATCGCTTCTTTATATGCTGCTACAATGTACATTACCAGGAATTCCGTCTTAGCGCCTCCCTGTCATGCACGACTAATGAGATAATACAGTATGCGATTACTTGTACTTTGAATCACTCAGTATTCATCATCATCATCATCTAATCCTGTGTTGCCAAACTCACTCAGTAGTACCGGTTAGCATTATATGTAATATGAGGGCAAGCACTCTAACCGTTATAATTGTGTGTGTCATTAAACATATTATATGCATGGAGTACTCCAAACTGGCATGAAGCAGCGGAATCGTACAATATTTTGTCGTGGCTGACCAAGGTCCCTCAGTGAACTCCTACCTGACAGAATATCCATGATTTTAACTAAGAATACTTCTACTGTCGAAATATAGACAAGGGGAATGAGACAAGCACAAAAACAAGCAGAAATGAGACAAATATAAACTGAACTAAGAAAATACGAGTGAAAAGTAAACACCCTTCATCTTTGTTTGCAATAATCAAGCCACGCAACAGCTGTCACCAGTCATAATATTCTTTTTTATACTGGAAGGCAGAGTACTAGGTCATGGTTTCTGCTCATCTTCTGCCACAATTTCGGCTGAAAGGTAGTTCTAGCCAGTTTGTTGTTCTGAATGAAGACCTGATATTGGTAGTTTAATGCCTGTTCATACTACAGGCATTGCAACATCTTCGCCAGCCATTGCCAGTGCAATGCCCAAAATACAACCTCAGCACTGCACAACATATATTGGTCAGATGTGAAGCCCTCAATGCGACATTCCTTCAGCCAGGGATAGGGGACGAAGCTGAGCATAAACTTTGGTTCACGACTGTACGTCTCTCTCTCTCTCTCTCTCTCTGTCTCTCTCTCTCTTCTCCTACTCTACTCTGTGTAGAAAGTCACGTCTCCCCTCTTACCCTCTTCCTCCTCGTTCTCCCATCCACTCTGTTTCGACCCATCTCCTCCTCCCTCCAGATTACCCAGGCTCTACAAACGAATCCGAAAGGGAAGTTCTTCTAAAAACGTTAATGGAAAAGTTGTGTCGAGAAGTGTGTGTGTGTGTGTGTGTGTGTGTGTGTGTGTGTGTGTGTTTCTGACGGGCTGGATATGATTATTCCTTCTGTGAAAAAACTGAAATTTCTGCCCCGGTTGTAGCTTCTAGGAGTAGTAGATAAGGGAGAGAGAGAGAGGGGGGGGAGGGAGGGAGCAAAAAGCAACTACAAAGCACTCAGAGAGCACAAACCTCCTCCAATGTCATTGCCATTAAAGAGGATCCGGATCCGGATCCGTGGAGATATTGTGTGGAATACATTGGATCCGGATCCGCCTCCAAATTTAATCACTTTTTTTTTTTTTTTAACCTATGGTCCACTAGTACACAAACTCTAATTGAAATTCATTGATAACTCTTGGACATATTGTGCGCGATACTTCAGATCCTGATCCGGATCCGTCCCTAAATTTACTCATTTCTTTCTTGGCCCATGGCCCACCCTTCCACAAAATTTCATTGAAATTCATTGAGAACTTTTTGAGATATCGTGTGAACAAACAAACAAAGAATACATAACCTCCTTCAACTTCGTTGACGGAGGAAATAAATCTTTACGTAGAAGATGACTGTGTTGTATATATGATGGGTAGAAGAAAGCGAGAAAGGCACTTGTTAATTAAGGGTGAGTAAATTCCTGAGGAGCTAGACAAATAGACATATGCGCAGACAGACAAACGGACAACACACACACACACACACACACACACACACACACACACACACACACAGTTTTCGTTTTCGTTTTTAAAGGCTCCAACATGCTTGCATGTGTCGACCTTGGTCACCTAATAGCGGCCCTCCACACTGCACGGTCCATTGCAGCCTCCCTGTTCAGTCGTTTAACCCTAAGGTCACACTTAATGACCTCGTCCCATGTCTTTCTCGGTCTACCCCTCATAACCCCACCCCCAATATTAACACTTCTCACCTTCCTCACCCAATTATCATCCCCCATCCTCTCCACATGTCCAAACCACCTCAATCTACCTCTCCTCATCACAACACCAATACACTCCAGTCCCATCCTACCTCTCAACTCTTCCATTGTAAACCCAGCCCCTCCAGGCCTTGGACGCAGGGACGCACTGCACATCCACCTAATCATTGTCATTTCTGTACGTCTGAGCCGGCGAATGTCCTCCTCCTTCACTGCCCAGGTCTCACTGCCATACAGCATTACACTCCTAACACATGCTGCATACAAAGACCCCTTAGCACGTAGGGAGAGCCCTCTCAATGTCAGGAGAGGCAAGAGCTCCCTGAACTTCTTCCAACCACTTCTCACCCTAGCCACACAACATGTCTCCCAAATAACAAAACTCTTCCACACACTCAAGAGATTCACCAGCAAGTTCAATCCTTTCATGTCTGACGATCTCCACCTGCTCACCCCGGCACGCCGTACACATAAAATCAGCATTATCTCGCAGTCTACCTCTGATACCACTACATCTCTTATGCACCCATTTATCACACACACCGCACAAGATGGAATTACTTCCCACGCCCTTGTGGCAAACTGCACATGGCCACTCTCCCTCGTCTTTGACAGTACCGCCACCAACCCTAGATATCATCACTTTTGTTTTATCTGCATTTACCCTTAAACCCTTTTTCCCCATACCATCTCTCCACTTCCTAAACCTTTCCTCCGCCTCCCTTTCATTCTCTGCAGTCAACACCAAATCATCAGCATACAACAACTCCCACGGGAGTCCGTTTCTAAAGTCACGTGAAAGGGCTTCAAGTACCATGATAAACAACATGGGACTCAAGACTGACCCCTGATGCACACCAACATTCACGGAAAACTCATCACTCAAATCTCCATTCACTCTCACCTGGGTGTGAGCACCCACATACATGGCCATAACCACCCTAACCAGCCACTCCTCCAAGCCAAGCTTTCTCATTGCCCACTTCACCACCTCTCTAGGGACTCTGTCAAAGGCCTTTTCCAAATCAATAAAAACAAAATAAAGATCCCTTCTACCAATATATTTTTCCTGAAGCTGTCGAACAATGAATATGGCATCAGTGGTCACCCTACCTGGCATAAACCCAAACTGCATGTCATCAATATTCACTCTTTCTCTAATCATACCTTCTAAAACTCCTCCATTACCTTCATTATCTGATCTAAAAGCTTTATACCTCTATAATTTCCTCTTTCCAGGGCATCACCCTTCCCTTTATACACATTTACAATTACACTCTTCAGCCAATCATCTGGGACAACACACTCATAAATAATCCTATTTATCAGGTCAGTGACTAAACTCACCCCTATATCGCCTGAGGCCTTCAACATTTCGGCAGTCAACCCAGACACACCTGCTGCCTTCCCCACCCTCATCCTGCCTATTGCCTCACTCACAGTAGCAGTATCAATCAAAGGCCAAGGGCCAGACACTGGATCTGCTGGCTCCAAACCTTCCCTGTCCCAGTCAAACTCCTCATTCAACAACCGGTTATAATGCTCTCTCCATGCATCTTTAATATCCTCACTGTTCACCATTACCCTTCCTTCATCATTCTTCACACACTGCTCACCTATGATATCCCGATTATCCCTCTTCACCTGACCTGCCACCCTAAATATATTTTTCCTTTCCCCATGATTTAGGTTATCAAGTAATTGTCTCTGTGACTCAGACTTTGCCCTGTATACCTCTCTCCTAGCCCTACGCTTGGCAGCCAAATATTCCTCTTTGCTACCACCCTTCTTCCATTCCCGGAAAAGCCTTCTTTTCTCCTTAATTGCAGCTTCTACACCCTCATCCCACCACCAAGTTACTTTATGTCTTGGTGGTCCTCTTGTCCAGCCGCATGTTACATCAGTATCTCTCAAGAAATTGCTCTTGAGGGCTCTGTACTGTTCATTAACGCCTCTGTCTACAGCTCCCTGTTCAGCCACCACTCTCCTCAACTTGCTATAGAAAGCATCCCTTACTACTTGGTTTTTCAGATTCCATATTTTCCTTCTAGGTACATAAGTCCTCTTTTTCATCACTTGTTCTTTAAGCACCATATCACAAATCAATAGTTTGTACTGCTGCACACACTTCTCACTTCCTATAACTTTAACATCCCTCACTAACCTCCTATCGGCCCTCCTAACCAAAAAATGATCTATCTGACTGCTATATCCCCCAGACTCATACGTAATTAACAGTATACATATATATATATATATATATATATATATATATATATATATATATATATATATATATATATATATATATATATATATATATATATATATATATATATATATATATATATATATCATCAGCCATTACAAGTCCACTGCTGAACAAAGGCCTCCCCCAACCTTCTCCATGAATTTCTTGACTGAGCCAAACTTTGCCACGTTTTCCCTGCAAATTTCTCTATCTCATCCCTCCATCTTCTGTCTGGCCTTTTTCTGCTACGCTTACAATCTCTTGGTGTCCAGTCAGTCAGCCTCTTGCTCCATCGATTATCCTTTATTCTTGCTACATGGCCTGCCCACTTCCATTGCTGTTCTTTTATAACTTCTATGATATCTTTGACTTTAGTCTGCTCTCTCACCCAAGTTGATCTTTTCCTGTCTCTTAATGATATTCCCAACACTGACCTTTCCATTGCTCTCTGAGAACGAATTAATTTATTTTCCATCGATTTTGTTAATTTCCAAATCTCACAACCATACGTCATAGCTGGAATTATACACTAGTTATATACTTTTCGTTTCATACAAACTGGCAAGCTACTTTTCATAATGTCCCTATGTTTACCGAAAGGTTTCCATCCAATTGAAATGCGTCTTTTTATTTCGCTATCATTATCTTTCGTTAATTTTAGTATTTGTCCCAGGTTATTGTACTCCTCGACTTCTTCAAGAATTTTTCCACTTATTCTGATGACGCTCTTTAGTGTTTGGGGATTAAATATTAATTTAGTTTTACTCAGGTTCATCTTTAGCCCTACTTTGAGACTTTCTCTGTTCAGGTCATTTAACATTTCTTGTAATGTCTCTGCTGTTTCTGAGATTAGGAGAATGTCATCCGCAAATCTTAAATGGTTTAGCTTTTCTCCATCTATGTTCATCCCTTTGTTTTCCCAGTCTAGCTTTCTGAAAATACTTTCTAGGCATGCTGTAAATAACTTTGGTGAAATTGTATCTCCCTGACGCACGCCTTTCTCAATCTTAATTTTTTCTGAGTCCTTATGTAATTTAACTGTAGCAGTTCCTTCTTTATATATGTTTTCGAGCAGTTTTACAATGTTCTCATTCACTCCTTGTTCTCGCAATGAATTTAAAATTGCTATGTGCTCCACTGAGTCGAAAGCCTTTTCTTAATCAACAAAATCTAAGCACAGTGGTTTATTATATTCTATAGTTTTTTTTTCAATTAGCTGATTCACTGTGTGTAGATGATCAGTAGTCGAGTACCCGCTTCGGAATCCTGCCTGTTCACCAGGTTGGTTTTCCTCCAAATTTGTAGTTATTGTTTGTAAGGACTTTAGTGAAGAGTTTGTAAATGACTGATAGCAATTAAGGTCTTTTGAGTCACCTTTTATTGTAAAGTAAAATAACTATTGCATTACACCATGTTTTGGGAATTTTCTTCCTTTTTATACATTGAGTAAATAAGTGAGCAAGCCTGGTTTGTAATTCTGCTCCTGCAACCAACAGTAAATCTGCTACAATTCCATCTTCTCCCGGAGTTTTCCCTCTTTTCATATTTTTAAGAGAAATATTTACTTCGTCTTGTGTTGCCTCAAGTATTTCACTTGTGTCAACAGAAAAATTAGCTATTGGTACTACTGTCTTTGATGCATACAGTTCTTTGTAAAATTCTTCAACTCTCTTCAGCATCTTATCTCTGCATTTAATGGCTTCACCGTTTTTGTCTTTTAGTGATGTAATTTGTTGCTTTCCAAATGCCATTTTACTTCGGACCTGTTTCAGAATTTTTTCTTTTTTAATGGTTTCTTTGATTTGATCCATGTGTCTCTTTCTATTTTCTTCTCTTTGTCTTTTGTTGATAAGTTTATTTAATTCCGCTCGTTCTGTTTCGTCTTTCTTCGTTTTTACTTTCATTTCCTTTCTTTTTCTCATAAGCTCAAGTATCTTTTCTGAATACTTCTTGGTTTTGGTTGTATTTGGTTTTCCTACTACCGCTGCTGATTCTTTTAGCACTTATGTTGGTCTGTCATTCAGCTCATCAATGTCACATTCAACATTACTGAGAGCCTGAAGTCTGTTCCTTATTTCCAACTGAAAGGCTGCTTTGTTTTCGTTTACTTTTAATGGGCATATCTTTTAATCTTTAATCATCTTTCTTTCACTTTTGAAACTGAATCTTGCAGTGCAACCCACCATTCTATGGTCACTTCCGATATTTACTTTGTTGATAACTGTGACATTTGTGATCATGTTATTCTTATTTGCTATAATGAAGTCTATTTCATTCTTTGCTTCTCCATTTGGGTTTCTCCAGGTCCACTTTCTCCCTGTTCTTTTGTGAAAGAATGTGTTCATTATTCTCATGTTAAACATATATATATATATATATATATATATATATATATATATATATATATATATATATATATATATATATATATATATATATATATATATATATAGATGATTCCGGTGCTGTTCCTCCATCACTTCCCCCCTCTGACTTCCTCATGGCTAACATTAAAATTTCTTCAGCTGATGTATTTTCTGCCATTGCTGGCCTCAGTACTAATAAGGCATATGGGCCTGATGGAGTCCCTCCTGTTGTTCTCAAGAACTGTGCTTCTGTGCTTACACCCTGCCTAGGCAAACTCTTTCGCCTTTGTCTGTCAACTTGTACCTTTCCTTCTTGCTGGAAGTTTGCTCTCATTCAGCCGGTCCCAAAGAAGGATGACCATTCCCAACCCTCTAACTATCGTCCAATTGCTTTAACATCGTGTATCTCAAAAGTTTTTGAGTCTATTCCTAATAGAAAAATTTTAAAGCATCTTTCCTATCACAACCTTCTTTCTGATCGTTAGTATGGGTTCCATCAGGGACGCTCCACAGGCGATCTTCTCACCTACCTTTCAGACTCCTGGTCATCCTCCTTTCGGGACTTTGGCGAAAGCTTTGCCATTGCACTTGACATCTCAAAGGCTTTTGATCGAATCTGGCATAAATCTTTAATTTCCAAACTGCCCTCTTACGGTTTCTATCCTTCATTCTGTGCCTTCATCTATAGCTTCCTTTCTGGTCGTTCTATAGCAGCTGTTGTAGACGGCTATCGTTCTTCTCCTAGATCTATTAACAGTGGTGTTCCTCAGGGCTCTGTCCTATTACCAACTCTCTTCCTTTTATTCATCAATGACCTTCTAAGCTGTACGTCTAACCCTATCCACTCATACGCTGATGACTCCACCCTTCATGTTTCCATTCGATTCCCGCAACGTCCCTCTCAGCAGTTACTTCAACAGGCAAGGGATGAGGCTATGGCACACCTAATGTCTGACTTGGCTCGTATCTCTGACTGGGATAAAAATAATCTGGTTGTTTTTAATGCATCAAAGACTCAGTTTTTGCACCTATCAACCCGACAAAATCTTCCACAGGTATACCCACTTATGTTTAATAATACTCAACTTAATCCTGCATCATCGTTGAACATGCTCGGGGTTTCATTTGCTCGGGACTTGTCTTGGAGAGATCATATTACATCTCTTGTAAAATCTGCTTCCAAAAGATTGGGTGTGCTAAGCCGACTCCGTTCCTTCTTTGCCCCTGCACAATTGTTGACTCTATACAGGGGTTTTATCCGCCCCTGTGTGGAGTACAACTCTCATGTGTGGGGAGGCTCCCCACATACAGCTCTTCTCAATAGGGTGGAGTCAAAGGCTTTTCGTCTCATTAACTCTCCCCCTCTTACTGACTCCCTTCAACCTCTGTCTCTTCGCCGCAATGTTGCATCTTTATCTCTTTTCTATCGCTACTTCAATGGTCACTGTTCCTCTGAACTGTCTGCATGCATTCCTCCACTTCTACGATGGGCGCCTAGCACCCGTCTAGCAGCAAACTCTCACCCCTTTTCTGTCCAACTCTCTAATGCAAGAGTTAACCGTTCCTCCCAGTCCTTCATTTATGCAACAGGTCAACTCTGGAACTGTCTCCCTCTGTCTGGATTTCCTGCTTCCTATGATCTCCAGTCTTATATATATATATATATATATATATATATATATATATATATATATATATATATATATATATTGTCATCACCAGCAGCAGCAGCCGTTGCAAGTCTGCTACACTTACAATCTCCTGGAATCCAGTCAGTCAGCCTCTTGCTTCATCAGTTATCCTTTATTCTAGCTACATGACCTGCCCACCTCCATTTCTTTCCTTTTATAATTTCTTTAAGATCTCTAGTCTGCTCTCTTACCCAAGCTGATCTTTCCTGTCTCTAAGAGATATTTCCAACATTGACCTTTCCATTGCTCCATGATAACGGATTAGTTGATTTTCCGTCGATTTTGTCAGTTTCAAGGTTTCACAACCGTATGTCATAGCTGGGAATGTACATCGTTATATACTTTTCGTGTTATATATATTCTCAAGTTACTTTTCATGATATCTCCATGTTTACTGAAAGCTTACATGCAAATATAATGCTTCTTTTTATTTCACTATCATGGTCTTTCATTTGTTTTAGTATTTGCCCAAAGTTATTGTACTCCTCGACTTCTTTAAGAATTTCTTCACTTATTCTGATAACACTCTTTGGTGTATTCGGATTAAATATGTTTTACTCCAGTTCATCTTTGGCATTTATTGCAATGTCTCTGCTGTTTCTAAAAGTAGGGCAATGTCATCTGCAGATCTTAAATGGTTTGGGTTTTCTCCAGCTAAGTTTACTCCTTTTCCCTGTTTAGTTTTCTGAAAATACTTTCTAGGCATCCTGTAAGTAGTTCTGGCGAAACTGTCTTCCTGCCGCATGCCTTTCTCAGTCTTATTTTTTTCCGAGTCTTTAGTAGCAGGTTCCTCTTTATATATGTGTTCGAGCAGTTTTACAGTGTAATCAATTACTCCTTGTTTCGACGATGAGTTTATAGTTGCTATGTGCTCCACTGTGTCGAAAGCCTTTTCGTAATCAACAGAACCTAGGCACAGTGGTTTATTATATCCTGTACTTTTCTTAGTAAGCTGGTTCAGTATGTGTATATGATCAGTAGTCAAATACCCGCTTCGGAATCCTGCCAGCTCAAAAGGTTGGGTTTCTTCCAAATATGTTGTTATTCTCTTCGTAAGGACTTTAGTGTAGAGTTTGTAAATAACTGGTAATAACCTAATGGGGCACTGGGTACTGAGATCTTTTGAGTTGTCTTTCTTGTTAAGCTAAATAACTATTTCATTACACCATGTTTTAGGAATTTTCTTCTTTATTCTCTGAGTTAATATGTGGGCAAGACTGTTTTGTGTGTCTACTCCTGCATCCGACGGTAAATCTGCTACTATTCCATCTTCTGGGGCCTTCCTTCTTTTCATGCTTTTAAGAGAAATGTTTTCTTCGTCTGGTGTTACCTCTGGTATTTCACCTTTGTCATCTGAAAAGTTTGCTATTGGTACTATTGTCTTTGATGCATACAGTTGTTTGTAAAGAACCATCCTGTCTCTGCATTTAATGACTTCATCGCTTTTGTTTTTCTGTGATATAATTTGTTGCTTTCCTATTGCCATTTTATGTAGGACCTCTTTCAGACTTTTTCCGTTTTTTTATGGTTTCTTTGATCTAGCCTATATTTCTCTTTCTTTTTTTCTTCTCTTAATCTCTTGTTGACAAGTTATTTAATTGCGCTCTCTCTGTTTCATCTACCTTTGTTTATACTTTCGACTCCTTTCTTCTATTCATGAGCTCGAGAGTCTTCTTTTAATAATTGTTTGCCTTGGTTAAATTAGGTTTCCCTACTACCTCCGCTGATTCTCTTAGGACTTTTGTTAGTCTGTCTTTCAACTTTTCAATGTCACTATTCGTTATTTCTAACTGAAAGGCTGCTTTGTTTTCGCTTAATTTTATTGGGCATATCTGTTTATTTTTAATCAGCTTCATTCTTTCACTTCTGATATTGCATCCAGGTGTGCAACCCACCATTCTATGGTCACTTCCTGTGTTTACTTTTTGATAACTGTGACATTTATGATCATGTTATTCTTATTAGCTATAATGAAGTCAGTTTCATTCTTTGTTTCTCTCTATGGACTTTTCCAGGTCTATTTTCTCCCTGTTCTTTTGTGAAAGAATGTGTTCATTATTCTCATATTATTAAATTCAGCAAAATTTACTACCATTTCACCTCTGTCATTCCTTTCTCCCACTTAAGATTTTCCAATGCAGGCTTCATTTTTCGATTTGCCAACTTTAGCATTGAAGTCTCTCATGAGTATAGTATATGTGGTATTTTCTTCTTCCATAATCTGGGAGATGGCATAATAGAATGTTTCTACTTCTTCAACTCAGCCTTGAGAAATTGGTGCATATACTTGTATTATTTTCAGGGTGTATCTCTTTTGTTTGCATATTTGTCTGTCTCTCTTTCTGTTAACAACTTTGCACAAAAACTACTGGTGTGATTTTGAATAAAATTACTGGGATGATGGGCTATGACCTTCTGATCACCTGCTTAAATTCTGGGCCAAAATGGGCTAAGGCCCACGCTGTATGCCCCCCAAATCATCAATTTTCACCCAATTTACTCCAAATATTTTTTCTTTTTTTTTTCTTTTTTTTTATGCGAGGAAGAAGGAACCAAAGGCTACCAGCATCTTTGACTAGATATCCTGTTGTGTTTATACGTCATCACTAAAACGACTGCCGGGGATGAGTTTGCTGTGCCTTGGCACTGTTTCTTGTTATGGTATTAGTGTTCTCTATCTATCTATTGCCAGATCCCGTACGGGGTGGCCACAAACAAATCGCCTCCAAGTCGCCCTGTCCCCCGCTATTTCACTGCCCTGCTCCCAACTCAAATACCCCTCTCTCATATACCTCTCCACCCCATCCCTCCATCTCATCCTCGGCCTCCCCCTCCATCTCCCCCTCTCCCCCTCTCCACCTCACTCACATACACTCTCTTCGTCAGTCTTTCACCCTCCATCCTCTCCACATGGCCAAACCACCTCAGTGTATTCCTCCTAACGCTTCCTTTCACATCCACATCCACACCACAATGCTCCTTTATATCCTCATTTGTCAGCCTGTCTCTCCATGTGACTCCACAGGCTCCTCTTAAATAACTCATTTCCACTGCTCTCAATCTTGATTTGTGTCCTTCCAACAACGGCCAAGCTTCACTTCCATACGTTAGAGATGGTATCACAATACTGTCATGTAGTAACTTTTTCACTTCCATGCTCACTTCTCTGTTTCTAATCACTGCTTTCAAGGAACCAGCAACCTTTCTGCCCTGCTGTAACCTTTCAAGCACTTCACCCTCCAAACCTCCATCCTTACTCATCACACTACCCAAGTGCTTAAACATACTCACATTTTCCAATTCCTCACCATCCAACCTCGCTGTACATGCACTGACTTCACCACTCTCAAAGACCATCACTTTACTCTTCCCTACAGTCACCTTTAGATTTCGTTTCTTACAGACTCTCCAAAACTCATCCACCAAGCCTTGCAGCTCCCCTTCGTCTTCACTCAACAACACAGTATCATCTGCAAACAAGAGTACAGGGAGTTTCCAAATACTACCCTCTCTCACCAGGGCCACTCCAACATCCACTACCCTACCTTGTACCTCTTTTATTACCCCATCCATGTACAGATTTAACAACCATAGAGACATGACACATCTCTGTTTCAACCCAACCTTCAAAGACAAAAATTCACTCAATTTACCATCCACACGCACTGCAGCCTTCGCACCATCATGCATACTCTTCACAGCATTCAACAACTTCCCATCTACTCCATATATTCTTAATACTTTCCACAACCCTTGTCTATCCACCCTGTCATATGCTTTCTCCAAATCCATGAAAGCCACATACAACTTCTTTTCCTTCTCTAGAAACTTTTCCACTAAAGTTCTAAGAATGAATATCTGATCTACACAACCTCTTCCCTTCCTAAAGCCTCCCTGTTCTTCTCCAACTAATTCCTCTGTTCTTTCTGTAACTCTGTCAATAAGCATCCTACCATATACTTTTCCTATTATACGAAGAAGACAAATGCCCCCATGATTACCACACACTTCTTTTTCCCCTTTTCCTTTGTACAAGGGAATAATTATACCTGACTCCCAATTCTCCTGGACTCTACCTTCCTCCCAGGCCAATCTGCACATCTACCACATCCATTCTACTACTATCTCTCGCCCTTGCTTCAACATTTCACCACACACTCCATCAATTCCTGGGGCTTTCCCCAATTTAACTTTCTTCATTGCTTTCACAACTTCTATCCTACTGATTTCTTCCTGTCTTCTCACCTCCCTCCTTCTTCCAGCCATTCCCCAGCCACTTAAACTCGCATTACTTCCATTCTCTATGTTCAACAATTAGTGTTGTAATCTTTAATGTTTCTGAAACTGAATCTGTATAATCTTCATGGATTTTAGTTTCTTTAATATCTCAGTCTCTGATTTGCCGAGATTGGTACATTGCACGTAAGCACAGGAGGCAGTGCAGTTGGACCTTCATTAGACGAATATCCAACAAGAACACCTGTGAAATCATTAACAATAGAATTCATGTTGGCTAGGAGGATTGTGGCAAATCATCTAACCTCCCTGCCACATACTTTCTGGTGAAATTTAATTTTTGTGCCACATTATTCAGCATATTCAGTGAAGCCCTATATATCTATAGGGGGTCCCATGGTCCACACCATCTAAGGCGGTACCTCATACTGTATATCTCAAAGGACTTCCTCTATGCACCACCCAGGGAGTGCCAAGTAACAGTGGGATCCTGTCCTTCGATATATGTACTGTATATACTGTATATATATATATATATATATATATATATATATATATATATATATATAGACAGACAGATATAGAGAGAGAGAGAGAGAGAGAGAGAGAGAGAGAGAGAGAGAGAGAGAGAGAGAGAGAGAGAGAGAGAGAGAGAGAGAGAGAGAGAGATCCAGTACATTTGCCAGAAATTCTACCAAAGAAGAAGTCAGCCAGAACGTCCCAGTACTAGAACTTGACTCTCCCGAAATTGTTCCACTTAAAATACGGACAAGATACATAAAAATCATTCTAGACAATTTACGAACCAACAAAACTCCAGTCCCAGATGGAATTCCTCCAATTGTTTTGAAAAAGTTTTCCGCAGAACTTGCCTCTGTTCTAGTTAAATTATTCGAACCATGCATACATCTTCATTCCTTAATTCATGGAAAGTAGCCAATATTCACCGGATTCCAATGAAAAGAAGTTCCTCTGACCCCTCTGATTATAAATCAAGAGCTGTAACATCGTCTCTTGGTAAAGTATTTGAAATTGTGATTAATAAACACATAGCTAAACACCTTGAACCCAACAACTTAATTAGTGATAGACATTATTGTGTTCGCCATGAAAGATCCAGCATTGACATACTTAGTCTGCTGACTCATACCATCCATCAGTTACTTGACCAAAGTGGACAAACTCATGCAGTAGCCCTTGATATTTTTAAAGCTTTCAACTGAGAGTGGCACAGTTCCCTGCTGTCCAAACTTCTGTTCCTCTGCTTCTGTTTCTCTGCTGATCCTCTGCTTTCCTCATATCACAGCGAGAGAAATATAGGAGTAAAAATAAATTATATATAATCTAATTTCCACCCAGTTAATGCTAGCGTGCTACAAGGATCAGTTCTGGCACCAACCCTATTCCTAGTTCATATTAATGATCTCTTATCTGTCACCCCACAATCCCATATCATTCATATACAGATGACTAACACCTCAACACATCACAGTTCATTCACATTCAAACACTCATTTACAAAGTCTAATATCTCTAGCTCTCACCTCAATACAGCCAGCTCCATAAATCAAGACTTACCTATGATCAACGAATGGGGACAAATAACCATTTCACATTTAATCAAGTTAAATCATATATATACAGTTTACTAATAGACGGATAATGCCAGATTCGTATTATTACCTTCAGTGCTACTAATACTCCCACCTCCAAAACTATTGAAATTCTCGATGTTTAACTTAACAATGCCCTAAGCTGGACCTCTCATGTCAGATCACTTGCTAAAACCGCCTGAAAGAAACTTCGATTTTTGTTCAGAGTCCGTAATTTCTTCACTGATGAGCAGTTAGCTACAATTTGTGAGTCATGTGCGCTCTTAGCTTGAATATTCCTCGCCCTTGTGGAATGGATGTGGAGAGGCTGCACTAGAAAAAACTAGACAAAATTCAGGACGAAGCTGTTGGAATTATTAATAACCCAGCTCTTATAAACTGTCTCCCCCACAAGTAAGGAGGACTATATATATATATATATATATATATATATATATATATATATATATACATCATCCAATCCTACATTGCCCCATGAGGAACGTAGGAGTCCGGGGCTAAGCAGTTGGTCCCGACATTTAAGATGAGAGTGACCAGCCTCACTCATCCTTGAGTGGCATTACATGACCAATCAACCCAAACCACCCCTTAGATATAAACCTTCACCGGCTCAATCCGACTGGAGCGCAATAATTACTCACTAAACCACCAGGCGCCATAATCTGGTTATATGGTTACCACCCAGCGTAGTAAATGGTTTCCTGGTGTACAGGAAACCATTTAGCTTGTCACTCAGTGTAGAGTCACCCACAGGCAGAAAGAAGAGGAAAGAATGAAGGAAAGAAAGACAGAAGAGGAAGTGCAAAGTTACCCATAGGCAGAAGGACAAGGAAAGAATGAAGTAAAGGAAGACAGAAGAGGATGGAAGGAAAGAAGGATGGAGGAGAGGAAAGGGGAGACACCCGACAGCAGCACTACATCGAGTGAGTGGACAGCCATATATATATTGTTACGTGTGAGAGATGTCCTTTAACAACCCTACACAGTAACACTTAATACCCAGGTTCAAGGTTAACAAAAAGGAAACTAACAAAAAGATTCAGTGCGTGTAATTATGACTAAATAAAATAAAAAAACAATGCAAGAACAACACACAAATTAACTCAAGATCGTCCCGAATATAACTGCATAATTTATCACCAACAACACTCCAAAATATAACAGAAAGATCACAAATGCAAATTATCCACAAATTTAAAACCTTAACTTAGTTTCCAATACAAGGGTTAACAACAATTGGCACTCTCTGGTGGATGATTAAAAACCCAGCTCCTCACTCTGCCCCGTCCAAAATCACTCTCTCGATCAATCTGCCGGCTTGTGTGAAGCCACCACCGGTAGGACTTTACGTCACCCTGGTAAATGGTGCCTCGTCCAATCACACGTGAGATCCTTCAACCAATCATCACGTTCCAGCGTTGACGGTTGTATGAAAGTAAGAAAGGAATCTCCGAGTGCCACAGGCTCTGAACTGACGTCCCACTCCGATTAACTGAAGCCTCAGGTGAGCGTAGGTGATGAATGAAGCAGAAGTTGAGGTAGCTGATGCTTCAGGTGAATTAGAATTGGCAATTCACGTCACACCTCCACCGCTAAAAGAGAATACGACAGTGGAGTATTCATTCACTTCTTAAGCTCGCGACAAACAGTCAGCAAGTACATTTTGGATGCCTTTGATATGTCTTATTTCAAAGCTATATTCTTGCAGTACTAAGCTCCACCTAGTTAACCTCTGGTTTTTATATCTGAACTTACTTAGGAATTTAAGTGGGTAGTGGTCAGTAAAAATGGCAATGGGGCCCTGGACAGATTGCAAGTATACCTCAAAATGCTGCAGGGCTAAAATCAACGCCAATAACTCCTTCTCCACAACAGAATAGTTACATTGGGCATTATTAAACTTTTTACTAAAATAGCACACGGGGTGGTGAATACCATGATGGTCCTGCAGTAAAACTGCACCTGCCCCAATATTACTGGCGTCCACTGCCAAGGAAAAGGATTTCTCAAAATCAGGAGCCCTGAGCAGAGGGTAAGTGGACAAGATATCTTTAGTATGCCTGAAGGAAGTTGCACACTCACTAGACCAAGCAAATTTCTTACCCTTCTTTAAGAGGTCCGTTAAAGGAGCTGTTAAATGGGAAAAGTTACGGATAAACCTACGGTAGTAGCCGATCATGCCCAAGTACCTCTGGACATCTCGTTTACCTGTGGGAGTAGGGAAATCTAAAATAGCATTGACTTTAGCTGTAGGAGGTGCCACCTGTCCATGTCCAACCATATACCCCAAATACTGTACCTGAGATTTTATAAATTCACACTTTGAGAGATTGACAACAAGATTAGCTTCATTAAGTCTAGTAAATAACATGGCAATTTGTTGGAGATGGTTAGCCCAAGTATGACTAAATAAAATAACGTCATCAATGTACACAACACAATCAGGAATATCTCTGATGACAGAATTCATTAAGCGCTGAAAGGTGGCAGGAGCATTCTTTAACCCATAGGGCATTACCTCACAGCAGAAAGTTTGATCATTTGCTACAAAACATGATATTTCTTTAGCTCTTTGAGTGAGAGGCACCTGCCAATAGCCTTTCATCAAATCAAATTTGCTAATAAACTTTGCTGTACCAACCTGATAAATGCAGTCATCCACACGAGGTAATGGATATGTGTCAGTCTTCGTTACTACATTAACTCTTCCATAATCAACACAGAACCTATATTCACCATTAGGTTTGGGGACAAGAGTGACAGGACTGCTCCATGGACTGATTCCACGAGAAATTAAGTTAAGGTCTAACATATAATCCAGTTCCACCTGCAAGATGCTACGCCGTTGGGGGGAAACACGATAAGCAGGCAGTTTAATTGGCGCAGCATCACCAGCATCAATATCATGGGTAATTAATGACGTAAGTCCTGGAGAATCCTGAAACACATTTGGGCTCTGTGAAAGAATTGTGATTAACTGGGTAATTTGATCAGGTAAGAGGTGGGACAACTTAGTAGGTAATTCTCTCCAGGCTGTAGAATTCTCTCCAAAAATTCTAATACCACCAAGAGTGAATGGACAGAGTTTGTCATCACCCTTAGATGGAAGACTGACACATACAGGACTAGGAGCAGTCTGCTGCAGAGTACCAGTCCCACTGTAGGCATCTCTCACAGTAGAACACTCCAAGTCGCTCATTCCCTCGGGAGACACCACTGCAACTGTGGGAGGATCAGGAGGAGATGAGTTAGGGGCCCTGTAATATGGTTTTAACATGTTAATGTGACACAGAGGATGGGGCTTTTTACGATCAGGAGTGACAATGAGGTAATCAGTCTCACCTACTCTTTTGGCTACCATGTAAGGACCTCTACAGTATACTTAGCAGTAAATGGCTGGCCAGGCAAGGGAAGCAAAACTAGCACCTCATCCCCAGGGTGGAACTCCCGAGCACGTGCTCGTTTATCATACCAAGATTTCATGTTACCCTGAGCAACCTTCAGATTACTATTAGCAAACTCCCAAGTGGAGTGAAGACGCTCCTTGAACTCCATACAGTACTTGAGAAGATTGGTTTGACACTCATTATCAACCCACTTCTCCTTCAGCAGTTGTAATGGTCCACGAACATGATGGCCAAACACTAACTCGTTGGGTGAGAATCCTAAGGATTCTGTTGGAACTTCTCTAGTTGCGAATAATACAAAGGGTACCCCTTTATCCCAATCTCTTCCCGTCTCTTCACAATATTTCCTCAACATAGATTTCAGTGTTTGATGGTAGCGTTCAAGGGCCCCTTGACTCAGGATGATATGCACTGGAGGTTATATGCTCTACTCCAAACCCCTTTAGGGATTGTTCAAAAAGATTTGAAGTAAAATTACTCCCCTGATCACTTTGGACTTCTCTTGGAAACCCCATCCTGGTAAAGAATTTTAAAAGTTCTTGTGTAATCACCTTGGAAGATGGATTCCTGATAGGGATTGCTTCAGGGTACCTAGATGCCATATCCAGAATCGTGAGAAGGTAACTGTGTCCATGAGAAGTCTTTGGTAGAGGGCCAACAATGTCTATCACAACCCTAGTGAAAGGGACCTCAAACACCGGTAAGGGCACTAAAGGGGCCACAGGCACCTTTTGGTTGGGTTTGCCGGAGATCTGACAAACATGACATGTACGACAAAATTGTGATACATCTGCACACATTCCCGGCCAGTAGAAATGGGAGCGTATGCGATCTAAGGTCTTTCGGACACCAAGGTGCCCTGCTAAAGGTAAATTATGTGCAGTTTCTAAAATTAACTTACGGCAAAGTTTGGGTACAACCACCTGATGGACATCCCACACACCATGGTCAACAGGCAGGTGTGAGGGACGCCATCGTCGCCACAATATCCCATTTTTGCGATAAAAGCATTCACCTAATTCATTCTCAAGGCTATCTGCACTCACAGCCTTAGCAGCCAAGTTTTTACAGTCAGCATCCTCCTGCTGCAATGTTACTAAACCACTAGGACAACCTGGAGGTAAATCAGGTGGCGTAACTTCATCCACTGCGCGGTACATAAATGTATCGGAAAGATTAATATCGTTGCTAATTTCAGCACCACACACCACATCCTCACTTTCAGTCACAGTTCTACTAGAGGAAACAGGATCTTTGTGCTCAAAAGGGGTTGCCACACTTGCCACTGATCTAGTGACAGCACATACCGGAAAGGCCTCAGGAATCTCTCTCTCGAGCTCACAGGTCAGTTGCTCATACACCGGGACCACAGACAGGATAGGATCCACTTTAACCCTATCCCCAGCCAAATCGTTCCCTAACAAGAGATCAATCCCAGGCATAGGTAGCTCCTCTATCAGGCCAACACTAGCTCTGCCCTTAAAGAGACCACAATCTAGTTCAATCTCCGCCAAAGGTACAGAGAAAGGCCCACCAGCACCCCTCAACACAATGTGGTGGATAGCTTGACATTTATCTGGGTTAGGATTAAGCAATAGGGACCGAGATGCTCCAGTATCTCGCAACACTTTCACCTCGTACATTCTACCAGCGATCTTAATAGTGCCCTCAGAAATAAAAGGCTTGTAGGTGTCCAAGGACTTAAACATAACACTGTTCACCGATTTGGCCTCAGAGCGCTGAGCTACACAAGCAACCACATCGCTATCCTGGCCTGATCCTTGGCTAGACTCCTCAGCTCTATTGTCAGCTACCACAGCAATTGCTTTCATTCTTCTTTCATCCCTTTCCTTAGCCCAACATTTCTCTGCTGAATGTCCCACTCTACCACAATATGTGCAATTTCTTTTGTTAGAACTACTCTTACCTCGACCCTGGAGAGTGATTCTGGCATGGGGTGGAGTCTGGGTACCGAAAGGTTTAAGAGGATTACCATCAGTAGAGTTAGGTTTATCATAGGGTATTTTACTACGAAGTTTTAAGTTAAGAACATAATCATCCGCCAGAGTAGCTGCCTCAGAGAGTTCACTGACACCTTTGTCTCTCAAATGATTTGCTACATGAGGTTCTATTTTCCACAAAAAGTTTTCCATTAACATTAATTCTTTAAGAGAATCAAAGTCATTAACAGCCTTACTTTTCAACCAATACTGGAAAGTAGTAGTCATGTCACTAAGAAACTCCACACGAGTCTGATCAGCCCGTTTGTGTGTTTTGCGAAATTTCTGTCTATAAGCTTCAGGCCGTAACTGGTATGCGGTTAAAACTGCTGACTTTAAGCGATCATAATCCCGCCTCACAGCAGGCTCCACAGACACGTAGGTAGTGCGAGCACGACCAACCAGAGCAGTTTGAAGCAAAACAGGCCACTGCACTTTCGGCCAACCCATGCCATTAGCAACCTTCTCAAATAAGAGGAAGAAATCATCCACTTTGTCTTCTGTGAATCGTGGAATTAGATTACTAGTGGTGATGGACATGGACGATGCAGCAGTGGTAACAGGTTGGTTAAGTTGAGCCATTCGATATTCATGGTCAAGCTCAAGACGCCGTTGCTCGAGTTCACGATCTAGGTGACGTTGCTCTAGTTGGATTTTGAGCCTTTCTTGATCAAGGTCCTTGTCAGAAAGAATAGGATTCACCTCAGTGAAGTCTCTACCAGTAGCCCCCTCGCAGAGTCCTTCATTTCCTTGACGTCCATCTTGTTCCATTTGCTCCACTTCTCACGTTACCCACGCTGCATGTGTTTGCTATCCCCACGACTTCTTTTTTCACCATGTTAACTAGAGCGGTTTTACTCATTGTCGAGAGTGCAGGCAAATTTAAGTAGGATGCAATCACAAGCAGCTCATGAGCAGTTAAATTATCAAAATCAGATTCAGTTGGGTCACTGTCGATAAAACTTTTCGCATCTTCATTATTTATAATATGCATAGTTATCAAATTAAGCAGCTACATACACTAGACGATCCTGGTCACGGCACCACTCTGTTACGTGTGAGAGATGTCCTTTAACAACCCTACACAGTAACACTTAATACCCAGGTTCAAGGTTAACAAAAAGGAAACTAACAAAAAGATTCAGTGCGTGTAATTATGACTAAATAAAATAAAAAAACAATGCAAGAACAACACACAAATTAACTCAAGATCGTCCCGAATATAACTGCATAATTTATCACCAACAACACTCCAAAATATAGCAGAAAAATCACAAATGCAAATTATCCACAAATTTAAAACCTTAACTTAGTTTCCAATACAAGGGTTAACAACAATTGGCACTCTCTGGTGGATGATTAAAAACCCAGCTCCTCACTCTGCCCCGTCCAAAATCACTCTCTCGATCAATCTGCCGGCTTGTGTGAAGCCACCACCGGTAGGACTTTACGTCACCCTGGTAAATGGTGCCTCGTCCAATCACACGTGAGATCCTTCAACCAATCATCACGTTCCAGCGTTGACGGTTGTATGAAAGTAAGAAAGGAATCTCCGAGTGCCACAGGCTCTGAACTGACGTCCCACTCCGATTAACTGAAGCCTCAGGTGAGCGTAGGTGATGAATGAAGCAGAAGTTGAGGTAGCTGATGCTTCAGGTGAATTAGAATTGGCAATTCACGTCACAATATATGTATATATATATATATATATATACGAGGTGTGTCAGAAAAGTTCCAGGACTGATGTCACAAAAGATATATTTCAAATCCAAACTACAAACTACGAGTTGTCCCCTTCAAAGTAATCCCCCTGGAGTCTAAAGCACTTTCCTATCCTTCTCTGCCACGCCTCCATGCACTCCTGGAAGGATTCTTCCGGGATCCTCCGCAGCTCTGTCGTCACGGCCATCTTGATGTCTTCCACGTCTTCAAAACGGGTCCCCTTGATGACCCCCTTGAGCTTGGGGAAGAGAAAAAAATCACACGGAGCCAGGTCGGGTGAGTAGGGAGGTTGCTCCATCACGGCGATGTTCCTCTCGGCCAGGAACTGTCCGATGCTCAGGGCACTGTGAGCAGGCGCGTTGTCATGGTGAAGCAGCCACGAGTTGTCCTGCCACAACTCTCGCCTCTTCTCGCGCACTGAACGAAGCAAACGCCGCAGGATCTCTTTGTAGGCGTACTGGTTAATCGTCTGGCCCTGTGGCAAGAACTCGGTGTGGACGATGCCCCTCACATCGAAGAATGTGATCAACATGACTTTGACTTTGGACTTCGACTGTCTTGCTTTCTTCGGCCTTGGCGACATTGGACTCTTCCACTGAAGGCTCTGGCGTTTGGTCTCCGGGTCGTACTCGAAGGTCTATGACTCATCACCGGTGATGACTCTCCCTAGCAAGTCTGGTTCGGTTTCAAGACGCTTGAGGATGTCCTGACACACCTGCATGCACCAGTCCTTCTGGTCATCATTCAGCAGCTTCGGCACCATCTTTGAGCAGACTTTCCACATACCCAAATCTTCAGTGATATTCTTCCAGATGCTGTCCCGGTTCATGCCTAGCTCATTTGCAATCAGTCGAACAGTCAACCGACGATCGCCACGCACAATCTGCCTGACACGCTCAACGTTGGCCTCAGTTCTGCTCATTGAAGGCCTTCCACTCCTGGGGTCATCTTCCATGTCCTCGCGTCCCTCTTTGAACCTCTTGTACCACTCAAAAACACGTGAGCGTGACATCGTCTCATCTCCGTACACTTGCTGCAGCATTCCCAGTGCTTCAGACGGAGTTTTCCCCAACTGGACCAGAAACTTCAGGTTGGTTCATTGCTCTATGCTCATCGCTTGACGACCTGAAACAGAGGACATGTATACAAAAGCATGTGAAAAAAAGATCAATGGCTGCAGAGAGCTGAGATCACAGTCATATACTCCCTGGATATTAGGTCACACGGTGACGGAACCCGCTAATCCCTCTCTCACTCATAGCTCACACAGCACACTCAGTCCTGGAACTTTTCTGACACACCTCGTATATATATATATATATATATATATATATATATATATATATATATATATATATATATATGATATATACACGCTGGGTGGTAACCATATAACCGGGGTTTCTAGCAGGGTTAAGTGTCCTCCAGATACCCCTATCCAAAATCACTTATAATCATGGCAGTCCTTTCAGAGAGCTTCGTAGGGCCCAATACCTGCCCAGGGCCCCACCCAAATGAGCAGATTCGCATGGCCATGTGGAATGTGAGAGGTGTGAACGAGGAAAGCAAGAGGGTGGAAGTGGTGAACGTGTTCAAGAGTGCGAGATATGCTGTTATGGCACTGTGTGAACGAAGACGAAAGGGTGCGAAGTGGAGGAGTGGGAGGGTGTGAAATGTATAAGATGGGGAATGAATGGGCGAGGAAGATGCAAGGAAGGACTTACTTTGTTGATGAATGAGGTGTGGCAGAATGGAATGAGAGAGTGCAAATGTGTCAGCTCAAGGTGTATATATGTCAAGTTCAAGTTTGAGGTGAAAGTGGAGGTGATTGTAGCATATGCACCGTGTGAGGACAGGAGTGAGAGAGAGAAAGACAGATTTTGGGATAAGCTGGATGAAGTAGTGGGAGAAATGCCCTGGAGCTATAAAGTGATCGTAATGGTAATGGGGGATATGAATGGAAGAGTAAGCACTGGTCCTGAGGATGACATAATGGGTTGTCATGGAGTATCTGGAGAAAATGATAATGGGAAGCAACTAAAGGATATGTGTCAGGAAAGGAGGTTGTGCATTTGTAACTCGTATTTCAAAGACAAAGATTCACATAAATATACATGGTATAGAGAAAACAGGGATCATGTTGAAAGAAGCCTGAATGATTATGTGCTCGTAGAGAGGAAAATGATGGGAATGGTTGCTGATACGAGGGCCGTGACAGGACGATGTGGAGGTCTGTCAGATCATATGATTGTGGTATGCAAGATCAAGCTGAGAGGAGTGAGGTGGATCAGGAGAGAGGGGAGAAGTCAGGGACAAAGACTGCAAAGACTGAAAGTTGAGAAGCTGAGGATCAAAGAAATGGCAGATGATTACAGGACCAAAGTAAAAGAGGCGTTAGAATCAGTGAACTGGAATGAAATGGATCTGGACAGCCTATGGAATGCATATAGGGATTGCTTAGTTAGGAATGCTAAAGTGGTGTGTGGTGTGGCAAGAGTAACAACAGAGAAGAAAGGTATGGCATGGTGGGATGAAGAGGTGAAAAGAGTGGTTACACGGTAGGGGTTCAGTTGAAATAAGAAATGAGTATATTGAGAGCAAGAGGCACGTAAAGAGACTAGTGAAGAGGAAAAAGAAGGCGGTAAATGATGATCTAGGAAAAACAATGAATGAGAACTACTCTGAAAATAGGAAGTTATTCTGAAAAGAGGCGCGGAAATGTAGAAGTGTAAGCAGGAAGAAATGTGATGGTGTGAAGGACGCATATGGTAGATTATTTACCCATGGAGATGAAATAAGGACCAGATGGAAAGAATATTTTGAAAGCCTGATGAATGGGAATAGAGAGAGCAGAGCGGCTGTAAACATGACTGGTTTTGGGGGTGTGCAGAGAAGGAACGCAGTGCCAGGAGACGTAACACTCGCACAGGTGAAGAGTGCTGTGAAATGGCTGAAAAATGGGAATGCACCTGAGGTTGATGAGGTGTATGCAGAAATACATACACCTCATCAACCCCTAGCCCCCATATTGGAGAAAGTGGAATGATGTGCTTGTTGGAGATATGTAAGAAGGCATGGATGAGTGAAACTGTGCCTGCACAGTGGAAAAAGGCTGTGATTGAACCCCTGTAGAAAAATAGAGGTAGGCAAAGCGAGTGCAAGAATTATCGTGGCATAAGTTTATTGAGTGTGGTAAGTAAGGTATATGGAAGAATTATTATAGAGAATGTAAAAGAGATATCACAAGTCCTAGTGAATGATGAACATGGTGGCTTTAGGAGTGGCGGAGGATGTGTTGATGAAATATATGCAGTGAGACAAAGAGCAGAGAAGGCTTTGTGAAAAGGACCATAAAGTGTTTATGACATTCATGAATTTGGAAAAAGCATATGACAAAGTAGGCAGAGAGGGATTGTGGAAAGTTTTGCGCATGTACTGTGTAGAGGGTAAGTTGCCAGGTGCTGTCAAGAGTTTTTATGATGGTAGCCTAGCGTGTGTAAGGGTTAATGGGCATCTAAGTGAATGGTTCACGATCAGTGTGGTCGTGCAACAAGGTTGTGTGATGTCCCCATGGTTGTTCAATATATATATGGATGAGGTGATGCGAGAAGTAAAAACATGAGTAATGGAGAGAGGGATGGTGTTCGTAATGGATGGTGATGGATGGAATATCTCAAATTTGTTGTATGCTGATGATGTAGTACTACTTGCAAGTACTGGACAAGAACTTGGTAGGCTAGTGTAGAGTTTTGCTGATGTCTGTGAGCATCGCGCCTTGAGAGTAAATATAGTAAAGAGTAAAGTGATGATTATTGAGAGAGTAGGTGACTCCCAGTGCGATGTTACAGTGAATGGAGAGAGACTGGAACTGGTGAGAGAGTTCAAATACCTGGGTACAGTAATAGAAAAGAGAGGAAAATGTACAAAACAAGTTGAAAGTAGAGTGACACAAGGAAGAAAAGTAGCTTGTGCAATGAAGGCCTTGATAAGAAGCAGAGGCTTGAATGTTGCAGTTGCACGAGACTTACATGAGGGAGTGCTGGTGCCAACTTTAATATATGGATGTGAGACCATGGTATGGCATGAAAATGAAAAGTCAAGAGTGAGAGCAGTGGAGATGGGACTGTTGAGGAATGTATGTGGAGTACAGAGGGTGGATATGATACTAAATAATGTGATTTGCGAAAGGTGTGGAGCGAGGAAGTCGGTGGACACCAAAATCGAAGAAAGTGTACTGAGATGGTATGGTCATGTGGAAAGAATGGATAACAACAGAGTGGTGAAAAAGGTATATATGAGCCAATTTGAAGGAGGGAGAAGGCGAGGTAGGCCAAGAAGAAGAGGGAGAGATATGGTGGATGAGTGTATGAGGAAGAGAGGTTTGGAAGTCGGTGAGGCTAGGGAACTGACAAGAGATCGAGCTGGCTGGACGAATGTTGTGAGAAGTACATGATCAGGGATTTTGGCACCCCTTTTTAACGTGGCAGCGTCCGGATTGACTCAATCGGATACGTTTATGTGAAGCTACAAAATGTGGTGAATGTTCTTTGGCGTATCCGATAGAGCCAGGATTCCGGGGCTTGAATGATGAGTGAATGGAAGCGTGGCCTATTGGATTGGGCAAATTTGGGCTGTCTGGACATTGCTACTCCTCACCATGCCCTTGGGTGGGGAAGGAGGTCCGGATGATGATTATTATGATGATATATACTGTATTGTATATATACAGAGAGAGAGAGAGAGAGAGAGAGAGAGAGAGAGAGAGAGAGAGAGAGAGAGAGAGAGAGAGAGAGAGAGAGAGAGAGAGAGAGAGAGAGAGAGAGAGAGAGAGAATCTTTCAGGAATGATAACATCATGGGAAAAAGAAGTGAATATATTTGTTACAAAAATTATATATGAGCACATAATGTATTTAATGTTACCAAAGAAACATTTATTAAGCAGAAAAAGAAGGTTTGAGCAAAGGAAAAAAGAGCGAGGATGAAACTCTAATAAATAAAATCGAATAGTAAAATATGAAAATCTTAACCCTGACACAAAGATAATGCAGAGAATAATAACAGAAAGAAAATGATACAGACTTAAACCAGAACACGACCAACTACACTAACTGAGGCCACTGGTAAAATCGGCATCTTCTCCGTCTGAGTAAGTAAACTATTTTGGCCTGAGTAAGTAAACTATTTTGGCCTGAGAGAGGGAAAACAAGAGACTATTGGAGGGATTCATGATGATTTTTATACAATCTTCTATTTTGAAAAGTCTTTCGTAGTAAGATGAATGGTGTTATGAAGAAATAAACCATTACGCTCAGAGCCCTAGGTATCATAAAGGACGCGCCCCCCCCCCACACACACACAACCAACAACACAACAGCCAGCTCGAGAACCGCCACTGCAAACACGAGAACCATAACTACTGACACAAGAACCATAACTGCCAGCACAATAATCACAACTACTAAAGCCTCTGACACATATGTCGCAGGAGGGGGTTACAACGGGTCCACGACAAAAAATAACTCAAAATCCTGCGATTGTCGTGAGACTGTCTTACGATATTTGGGTGTCCTGCAATGAAAAATAGCATCATATATGCCTGTTGCTGGTCCGGACCAAAAGCAAAATTTTGTCTTGGGATTTTTTTTAGCTCGTTGCCATGTCGTAACATAATCGTACGACTGTCCTACGACATACGTACGATTATCGTACGATTTTAGGGTCTTTCAAGGCCTTGAAAATCGTATGATCATCGTACGCATGTCGTAGGACAATCTTACTATTATAGCAGGATTATCGTGGGATATGAGATTAATGCAGGATTATCCTGCAATAATCCTGTGATAATCTTGCCAACATCGCAAGACATAAATATCTTCGTGCAGCAGTCGCAAAACAGTCATGAGACTGCAGGACGTCTACCTCCCCTGCTATAAATGTAGGGATCATCTGGGTCAGGACAAATCGCTCCTTGAAGACGTCAGAGTACACATAGCTTCACGCTGCTGTCCACGTTGCTGAAGAAGTGCAGGATGGCCAAAGTTCCGGACAGCCTACGACTGTTGTGGCTAAGAGCCGAGTTGCAGAGACTGGAAGGGAGGCACATGGTTATTTTGGGGGCTGTCATGAGGCTGCGACACTTTGACCGTCTTACGAATGACGTACGATTGTCGTACGATGGTCCTGGGATGCTCGTACGATGGTCATTTTGTCTTGCGACAATCGCACGACGAATAAACCACCATACAACAAACGTAGGAGAGTTGCAAGACATTAGCAGGACAATCGTGCGATTTACCTATGATAAAGTGCCAGTTTTCTCCCATGACAGACGTACAACATGATTTTCTTTTGTGACTGCAGCTAAGATTGTAACCTAAGATGCTTCTAGCATCGTAAGAGCCCACCCCACCATCGTGGCCCTAGAATTTCGTACGGTGAAAAATATCCTGCGACGTATGTGACAGGGGCTTAACACAACTGCTAACAGAGCTACCAGCACAAGAACCATAACGACTGGCACATCTGCTAGCTCAAGGATCACAACGACCAGCACATCCACCAGCACAAGAACCATATGACCAGCACATCTACAGTACCAGCACAAGAACCACAACGACTCAAACATCTGCCAGCACAGCTTCATTAAGGTGGGAAGGATATGTGCAAGCCAATGCATGGCACTACTCGAAATTTGCTTTTGCTGTATCACAAGATGCATTTCCTCTTGTTCATGTACAACAGGTCAGAGGACATGTTCAAATCGAACTCGTCCTGTGACGTAATAGCATTTGAAGGCGAATACATCTCGTCCATTTAATGGGTAGGTTGTTCTTGAAGGACTGTGGTTCTGCACTCGCCTTCTTACATTTTGGGGAGGTATAAAATACAATCAGTTAACGGCCTGAATCTGGGAATGTTGTCACGGGATACCAGGCCCATCTATAGTTAAATTTCAAACCAATCAGTCCAGAAACAAAGTGAGGCCGTAGCATCAAGTGTTGGAAAGAACAGCAACACCAACACCTATACCAAGAAGAAACAGAGAATACAGACATTTCCTTTTGGGTAAATGTAAAAACACTACCAACACAAGATCCACAACTACCGAGACAAGATCCAGTGCTCCTAACATAACTGGCAACACAAGAACCAAAACTACCAGAACAATTACCAACAGAACTACCTAAACATGAACCACAACTACCACACAACTACCAACACAGGAACTACGACTACTAAAACAAGAACCACAGCTACCAGCGTCAACGATCATCACCATCAACACAACTGTCTACACAAAAACCACAACTACCAAAACAACTAACTATATAAACCAGAACTACCAGTACAAGTAACAACATATTTACTTTGCCATATGTAACCATAATCTGCACTTTTCTCTGAACCACTTACACTTATACTCTTTTACCATTCCCACTCGCTCTTCCTCCGCTCCTTCATCTTTTACTTTCACTGTTCCGTTCTCATCTTCACGCACTCCTCTTACTTCCTCTCAGTTTCTCATTCCATTTCTTTCACCCTCTTCATAATTTTCTTGCACGCCCTCTCTCCATCTCTTCCAATCCTTTTCCCTATCGTCTAGCCAGTGTACATCTGTTTTTCACCGAGGCAAAAATAATCTAAGGAAGAAATAAAATCAACCTAAAACAGTTCACATATTGTACGATTGCTCTACTTGTAATGAACGTAACGCCTACTTTGATCCTAAAACAAAAAAGGGAACTGCGATGTCATTAACACCTTAGTAATATGTAACAGGACAATGAACAAAGCAAAAGAAAAAAGGATACTAATTTCTTCCTCTATTATCATAAATATCTCAACCCTGTTATCACTGTTATATATGTGGACGTAAATGTGGAAGACCCATTACCAGGGTGCCCAGCGGAAATGAGTCACGGCGCCGTTAACTTACCATTACATTTATCAAAATTCTTATATTTCTGTGTTTATGTGCATTCAGAGGCTCTGTTCCCATTCCCTCCGCGTTCAGTTCCAAATATTGGCTTTCGTAGTACATATTCAAGGTTCTGTGATATACAGGCCAGACAACAAAGGAGCAAATACTTATGTGTGAACAGTAAAACTTATTTAACGAAAAATCAGACTGATAACACTGTCCCACACCAGCTGAGCGAAATCTGATCCCGGTATAAGAAGGTTACATAGTTATAGCTATGACAGGGCCAAAAGACAATTTGATTACTTTACCGAAGTGAAACAAATTATTCCACATTCCAGCACAATGGCGACAGTTTCATATCCTGTGGCAGTCAGCAACGGAGCGACATGGAATACCTCAGCTCAGCCGAGTCTGCTGCTACAAGCCAGACAGGTCCCCGAGTCTGCCCTCTTGCCGCTGTGTCTCGCTAGGCACTCTGAATAAAATTTGACTCAGGCACAAGCACGGGTGTTTGGCGGTGTGTTAAAGAGCCAGGTTGCCGGCAAGACACGGCTGCTGGGGGTCTAGGGACGGGAGGGGGGAGGGGGGAGGGGGAGTAAAAAATGAGAGGTGGAGTTCAGGAGATGTTGCAGGTGGGGGAAGGAAAGAGATGGTGGGAGTAAAGAAGAGACGAAGGGGAATATTGGGGTTAGAAGGGAGTACTGGAGTTGGGAGATAGATAATGAGGAGTGGATGCAAAATTGATGTTCATGGGGAAAAGAGGAAAAGGAAGAGAGGGTGGATTGGGGAGGAGTGCTGGAGATGTGGAGGGAGAGAGTTGGCGGGGAGTGAATGGAAGAGTGATGAGGATGGAAAGAGTGGTGGGGTGTGAGAAGGCACTGAGAAGAACGGTGAGGGTGTGAAAGGTGAGCAGATGCAGGAGAAATATGTGGGTGGGTGGAGAGAAGAGGATTGGGGACTATTGGAAGCAGAGATTTGGTGGGGTTTGGAGAAAAAGATGTATGAAAAAGGCAAGATGGGGAGGAAGCAAGTGGTGGGGAATAAATGAGTTGACTGGTGAGGGAAGAGTGAGTGGTAGAGACATGGATGAGGAACCAAACTAAGGGGAGAATGGAGAGGAGGGAGGAGGGTGAGACGGGGAGAGGGAGAGAAGAGAGGCAAGAGGGGAGCCTGAGTTGAGGGGTGCGTGAGATATTGGAGGATGGAGGGGGCACTGCGGATCAATTTAGTCAGGATATAGGAGAATGCTAGGAAGGGAGTGAGTGGATTAGGGCCAAGGTATCTGAGGCAGCGAGGATCATGCAGCGAGAGAGAGACAGACAGACAGACAGACAGACAGACAGACAGACAGACAGAGAGACAGAGAGACAGACAGACAGACAAACAGAGAAAAAGACAGACAGACAGACAGACAGGCAGGCAGAGCATGGAGCATGGAGGGAGTAAGGTGAATGAAAACGAATTCTATATTGTGACGAGGACAGAATGCGAGTAGATGAGCAAAAGGCAGCTGTATAAAAATGTAAAAAATGTAAGGTAAAAGTAAGGTTACACAGGAGAAAATATAGCAGTTAAGAATGGATAGGAAAGAAGAAGCAGAAACTAAGCGATTGGATCAGACAAGGAATGCGGAAAACGAAGGAGGAAAGAGAAAGGACAGAGTGAAACCTCAGGAAATAGTGACTAATGCTAATGATTACGAGCGAGCGATGTTTACTGTACTTTCAGTTATGGTTGGAAAAGAGCGGCCCAGCCCGATTCGACCCTAACCGACCGTCATGCTAAGCAGAAGCTAATAACTTTACTCCTATGTGAAGTAAAGTTGAAATTCTTTCTGCATGCGATACATTCATTCAGTAAATTGGATTTTTTTGTGTTTGGTCCCCGTTCTCCCATTTTTATGTAAATTTCGTCATTAATACAGGTTTTCAATGCTGATTCCAAAGTTTAATTTATATTTTTTGGATATTTTTTAAAAAATTAGGTTGTTAGGTAAGATTAGTTAAAAGTAATAATTAGGTTAGTTAATAATAACAAATAATATTTAACCCGCGCCGTCCCGAGGACGTACTTCCACGTCCTCACGTTTTGTCACAGCCAGTCCCGAGGACGTACTTCAACGTCCTGCAATTGCAAGGTTCATAATTTCCACAAATTTCAAAATTCGCGGGAGATTTTCGTTTCGCCCGGGTACTCAAGCCTCCCCTACCTGCCGCCAGGCGGGCAGCGTCCTAGACCCCGCGTGACCCGCGCTCGCCCTTGTCTCGGTCACTCACCTGCCAGCAGTGACCCAGGTCAGACATGGCGCGGAAAGGTCTCTCAGATGAGCAAATTGCATCCGTCCTGGAAGCCTTCACTGGAGACAGTGATTCTCCACTCGATGATGATGTGGTGGATCGCGATTACGTCCAGCCAGAGGAAGAAATAAGTAGCAGTGATGAGGAGGTCCCTTCGCCCCGAAAACGCGGTATGTGACATACCGTAAGGCAAGGGAAGGCCAGGCTGCTCCCCAACCACGTGCACAGCTATCTCTCCATCACGATTCTGATCAGGACGAGGATGAGGACGATGAGGATGACGGAGGGCTAGGACGTGATATCGCCGAGTGGTTGGGAAAGGAAAAATATCACCACGTGGATCAGAAGGTGGAGCGAGACGACACCTAAGGTATGGTTCAAGTACTTTGTCTGGGGAAGTAGCAAGTGGTGTGGTGGGATTGCTGGGAGAAAGGGAAAGTGTTGTGGCGGCAGCGGGGTGAAAGTGAGAGTGGTGTGGGGTTAGTGCGGGGTGAAGGGGCCATTGGTGGGAGGGAGGCAGCACGAGCACGTGGTGCTCGTAGGCCTAGGGGAGAGGAGGTTGAGTCACTCCCCAGCACTTCTTTCGCCCCTGAATATGCCCAAACTTCCTCCCCACAGCCCCAGGATGTGGGGAAAGGAAAGAAAGGGAAGGGAAAGGGTAAAGGAAAAGGGAGAGGGAAGAGAAGTGCGAGTGATGAGAGGCGCCGCTCTCCACATCCCCAACCTCCCCCACCACCCTCACCTCCCTACCCTGACGAAGGGGACGATGGTGACGTGGCTAGAGACGGTGGTGTCACGTGGAACTGGGAGGATGGGAGTAATTTTACTCCCATCATTCACCAGTTCACTGAGGAGTGGCGGTCAGGTTGCACGGCTCCAGGTGTAAATGCTGGGTCGTCACGTTTAGATTTTTTCAATTTGTTTTTTGATGAGGCGTTTGTTGGGCGCATAGTAGAACAGACGAATATATTTTCACAATCCCAGCGCCTTGAAAGTGAACGCCTAGGAACCACAAGCAAGCATGCAGAACAGTATGACTTTCCCGTGACTATATCAGAGATGTTCCTATTTTTGGCCCTGGTAATCTTGATGGGTGTAGTGAAGAAAAATCAAATTCCTGCCTATTGGACAACGGACCCAATCATCCTAACACCTTTCTTTGGAAAGGTGATGGGTCGTAATAGATTTCAGTTTATTCTCGGCCGCCTCCACTTTTTTGATGCAGATGATCCAGCCAATGCAAATAACACCGATAAAATGAGGAGAATTAGGCTGGTATTTGATCATTTACGGGAAATGTTCCGCTCCTCATTTTATCCCTACAGAGACCTCGTCATAGACGAGAGTCTTGTATTGTGGAGAGGCAATATTTCCTTTAGGCAGTATATACCCAGCAAGAGACACCGTTTCGGGTTCAAGATCTTTGTTATGTGTGACTGTAAGACTGGTTATGTGCAAGACATAGTCTTGTACACGGGCGCACAGACAGATATAATAGAAGATCGGAGTATAGGACTCTCTGGGGCCGTGGTGAAGACAATGATAGAAGAGTACCTTCATCGTGGTCATGTTTTGTACCTGGACAACTGGTACACTAGCCCTCTTCTCGCTAGGTTCCTCCACCAACACGACACCGGAGTCTGTGGTACAGTCAAGAGAAACCGTCGCCATATGGTCAAGATAGGGAGGAAACTTGACAAGAATGAGGTGGTTTTCTTCCAGGCCAATAACATCCTTGCAACCCTGTGGAACCACAACAGGGAAGTTTGCCTCCTATCAACTGTTCACAGCCCCCTGATGCACCGCACAGACTCCGTGGATCACCGTAGCGAGAGGAGGCGCAACGTATGGAAACCAGAGTCTGTACTTGCCTATAATCTGAACATGAGGCAAGTGGATCAGTCAGACTCGATGATTTCAAGTGTTGACTGTGCCAGGACAACGATGAA
The DNA here is from genome assembly GCF_032717465.1 of Coenobita brevimanus. Taxonomy (NCBI): domain Eukaryota; kingdom Metazoa; phylum Arthropoda; class Malacostraca; order Decapoda; family Coenobitidae; genus Coenobita; species Coenobita brevimanus. The sequence continues at coordinate 28,128,504 of NC_137053.1, read as the reverse complement.
GTGGTACAAGAAACTCTTTTTCCACTTGCTCGACATCACGGTCCTGAACGCCCACTACCTGCACGCAATGACCACCGGAGTATCCGAGACCTTTGAGGGGTTTGTGAGGGAGCTGGCACGTGAAATAATCGCCAAGCATGCCCAGGAAAGACCCCCACACCGCCCCCGCGCCCCCGTGCTGCTCAGACTCCCCTACGTCTTGCAGCCCGCCACTACCCCAGCGCAATTCCTTCCGAACCAAACCGTCGTAAACCCCAGCGTCGCTGCCATGTATGTAAGCACTCGACAGTCAGACCATCAACGCAGAGAAAAGACACAAGATACGAGTGTGTCGAGTGCAATGTTGCGTTGTGCCTTCAGCCTTGTTTCAAGGAATACCATAATCTCGTACACTTCTGAAACTGTGTGGGAAGGCGAAATGACGCTCATGGTAATGGTAAGGCCAGTCAGTAGGTGCTAAGTCAAATATAAAGTTGAAACGGGTGTTATTTTTTCAGAAAAGTAATGTATAAGATGAGAATTAGTGTAAGTGGAAAGAATTGTTATCAAAACTACACCCACTGTGTAAATCTGGTCAGTAAATATGTGATAGCAAGGAAATAAAGTGGAAACGGGTGTAATGTTAGCATGAATAAAACGTATAAGTTGAACATTACTGTAAGTTGTCATAATTGATGTCACGATTACACCCACATTCTGGTCAGTAAGTATGTGATAGGAATTATATACAGTGGATGATGTTGTGATGTTAGTAGTAAGGTATTTTATAAGTTGATTACTTGTGTAAGATGAAACAAATGATATCGCGATAACACTCCCTGTGTAAGTACGCGCAAATATGACGCTAAGTTCCATCGTACGTTCAGAAATGATGTAATATCAATTATATCAAGTGTTTACATGTGCAATGTTAGTGTAGAATAATTATATAAGTAAAAAAATAGGTTGTAAGTTGAATTAGTTGTCATAGCGACTTCACCGTGTGTGTTACTATGCGCTATTATTACGCTATATATTTACGTAAGGCCTGAAATAATCTCAAAACAGTTCTATAAAGTTGAAAAGTGTATAATAATATTAGAAAGGTATTATGTTAGTAGAAAAAGCACAATACGAGTTGAAACATCAGTCACAGCGAGTTCACTCACTACGTAAATTAGCGCTAGCATTACGCTAAATGTTATCAAAAGGCCTGTGAATACGTAAAAACAGTTCAATATAATGTAAAATGGTATAATGTTATTGTAGAAGTATTATGTAAGTAAAAAAAATTATATGTATCATGATTTTAGAATGTTAGCGATTCATGGGAACCAAGTTGGCCGATTTTGCTCGTTTCTCACGATGGTACAATGCTTATTTCTGCTCTATTTTTGTATAAAATCCAATATACTCTTTTATCACATGTTTTTATGTTTGTAATAAATTCATTTCTACTTACTTTCATTGGTTTCCCAAACTTATAATACCATAGAAAACGTTTGATGCTCACACCGCATAGGGAGAACACGGGGCCAGGTGGGACCATCGCATACCTGGTTAAGCTAATTAGGGACCCCAGGGACCACTTTCTTTGCCACCGGCCATTGTTTCTGACCAAAAGCGAAAGTTTAAGCAAAAAAAAAAAAAAGGTCGAAAATTGCCCGGGATTGGGGGGTACCAGTGGTCGAAAAGTTGCCGGGACGGGGCGGGTTAAGTATAACATTCATCGCCTTGCTCGATACGTAGTTAAATACAGCTATGGTGGCTAACGGAAGCGTGCCATCCTGAAACCACGTTCCTTTCGTTACAGCCATGTTTAGAGCACCCCCACTGAGCAGAGCCACCATGAAAGCTTATTTTCATCTAATGCTTACGGCAGCATAACTTTGATTTTGGATCTTTTGTGTTTATGCTTAAGTATTATTTGTAATCATAATGAAATAAATTATTCTCAACTAACCTAACCTAACCTAACCTAACTGTTTCAGATATAATATCTTCCAAGAGATAAGTTCAAATTTGGAATCAGCTTAACCCCTACGCACCGAGGGTTTTGTGACGTCACCCACTCCCCCCTAGGGGGGATTTCTGTGATTCTGGAAAAAATACCTTACTTCAAACCCTAATATCTGCCAAACTATAATTGCCAGAGAGAAAAAAAATGCTAAAGATACATAAGACTCACCAACTCTTCCTCTTTCAAATGAAAGTATCCCCACGTCTCCAGGTGGGTCCGTCTATGTGCAAGGACAACTTAAAGGTGACTGTTTTTCCGTGTTTTGGCAGGCTGTTTCCGAGCACGTGCCACTGGCAGTGACCTTGGACTCTCTGGCTAGCATTGGCAGCACTGACCGGAATGGTAACTGTAACACTGTCCTGCCTTCATTCGAGGAAACCTGGAATTTTCCACTCAATCATCGACTTTTCTATACTCACCTTATGTGGCTCTCCATGGGATTTTCCACTAGTTTCATAAGTGCCACTATGCCCCGTAGGTGTGTGGGAAAGGAATAGCTCTTTCATTTTCTGTATTCACTGCTTGCTTCAGTTATAATAATTTCCCTCTACTACGGCACTTATATTTGCACTTGACATCACGATTACGAGTAATCACACTTTGAAAAGTAAATGCTCTGGCTGTTTCACTCAATATGGTTGAGTATGAGGTATTTACTTGTACTAAAATTGTGACTAATTTGTACTAATCAGGGGCATCGTGAAAATATTACTAATGTTATAAACTACACAACTTACATTTTTTGTACTTCACATCACAAATATGCTTATTCTCACATATTCACCATTATTTTCTGAGTAACGAAGGAAAAAATTTAGCTATAGCCAACCAGGTCATATTCTTTTTCACCCGAGCATTCCTGGTTTTCTTTCATGTAGCAAGTAAGGTTACTCAAGGTATTTCCAATCATTGTTTCACAAAATAACCATAAACAATAACACTTATTGTATTGCACTTGTAAAACTTCGTATAAAACACATATTTCATAACACTTACTAGATATAACTTACATTTTACATTCCAGTTATGTATTTAAAAAAAAAACACACACACACACACTTGTGCATACCTGTTTACTATTTATAGTTTCCTACACACCTGCTCAGTCACTGAGCCATTTCTCTGGTGGCAAGGGCATAACTTTCGCGGGGGTTGATGATGCAATGAGTTCCGCACATGGGGGAGCAGAACTGAATGAGAAGAGTGAGGAAGACATCACTCTACACTCTACTAGTGCTGTGTACAGACTGAGCCACACATCAGTGGGTTACCTTGTGTACCTACCTACTCTATGGTTGTCATAGAAAACAGTTGCAGGTTCAAAGGGTAGTAGGAAGACACTTGCGGCTATACACGTCAACCGGCATTGCTCCACACCCAAAATCGTGATGGCTATACACATCAACCGGTGCACAGGGGTTAAAAAACTGTATTAGTGACGAAATTTACATAAAAATGGGAGAACATGCACCAAACACAAGAGCTGCAATGAATTTTGTTATCAACAAAAAACTTACCCATAAAGGCATAGGAACCCCTTGGAGTCTTGAGTTTCCCGTGGGAGTGATTGGCTTTAATTGGTGAGCGCCTTAGTTACAAAATCAATAAAAAAAAAATTACCATCATAATGCTATGTTTTTTGGCATCAACTCTAGCAATTAAATATCAGAGATCCAGCCTATAATTTTACATTAAGGTTTTTGCCCTGGTATGATGGTGAAATCACTGAGGGAACACACCTCATTTCTGGCTTTAATCATCTTATCAACAATCAAGTCTTTATAATTTCACTTTCGTTGACATGGCGGGATGGCAACAGAGATTATAGAATATGGCGTTGCGTGTGTAATGAATGCTATGGTGCCTCACTTTACACCAGCTCTCGTGTACCGATGGAACCTATGTTGCTTATACAAACCCTATATTATATTAATTATCACTTTCACTTTAACATGTGTTTATATGTGTTGTGTGTGTGTGTGTGTGTGGTTGTTTCTGTGTCTGTGTGGGATTATATGAATGTCTTTCGTTCCAGCAGTTGTTATTGTTCAGCTGCCAACAGGAAGAAATAATATATCAGAGCAAAATTGTGATAATGTGAGGGTCGCTCGATCATCATGCATTCACATAGGCTACCGGTAGTACACTTTACTGGTCTTAGATGATGTGAGGGAAAATAAACGGTAAAAATTCTATATAACTCCCTTCAAAAATTCTGGATGATTTCTTTCAGCTTAAGATGAATCTCTATATGTGAAGGGTGTAATTTAGGTTGTCTGTTATCCCTCCAGATTTGAAAGTCTCCTTTAACCTGAATAAAATGTCTGGCAGTGTTAAGAATAAAGAAAATTTGACATTATGAGATGGAGAGGGTTAACACAATCAAATGAATCAGAGAAAATATACACAAATAGAACTAATACATTAGGCGTACATTCAAAATTGATACCGTACTGGTAGCTGTTTTACCCCATCCCAAAATCACGTCACATGATTAAGATATTGACTGAACCAATTATCACCTATTGATACATCATGCATTTTTTTTAGTTCAACTCTCCGGATGGGTGTCCGTTTCCTGAAGCCCAGCAAGCTCTTACATGGCACATATCTTCATGCTCCTTAATATTTAAACTGAGTGGAATATTGCTTTATCAGCGTGAAACCCCTATAAGCATCAACATTTTTCCGCCCATTGGGATAGAGCAACGCCCAGGAATATAGCATCATCGGCGAGTAGCCAGAAGTAGGACATAACAAATAACAGAAACAGTCAAACAGTAACACGGGGAGAGGATAAGATAAAGTAAATCAGAAGAAGAAGAAAAAGACCTCAAACTGCAGCAACAAAGCCTATCAACCAGTCTAAGCACCAGATATTTGAATATGCTCTGTAACCTTGACTTAAAAAGCATTGTTCTCAAAATCGAATTACTTTATTCTTCACTATCTTTTAACACTCTCACCAGTTTCATGACTGTGATCAAAACTTCTTGAATTCATTTTGCCCAGCGACCTTGAAATTTCCTTTTTACCTTGAGCTTTGACTGATTGCTCTTAAGATCGCAAATCTACCGCAACGTTTACTGTGTGTTGGATAAAATCTGTTTAGGCTGACCTTGCCTTGACTTTTCACTTATTAAAAAAAAAAAAAAAAAAAAAGTATAATTCTGGGTACTTTTCAACCCACCCACCAACTATGATCCCAATCAGTTCAAAACTGTTTTAGTTAAGTTGTTAACACACAGACACACCAATCGGACTTTGACCTTGCCCTGTGACCTTAAACCTTGAATGAATGTTTTCAAAAATCAAACTCCTTTTGCTCATACATAGACCAATAATCCTTAAACCAAGTTTAGTTTATATCAGAACAACATTTTGTTGACCTTGCATTGTGACCTTGGCTTTTGACCTTTCTCTTTGACCTTAACCTTTGACTTATTGTTCTCCAAACCGAATCCTTTAATTCTTGCCTTATCCTCAGTCCTACTAAAAAGTGTCATCTAAACAGGAAAACAGCTGCTTAAGCTGACCTTGCACTGTGACCTTGACCATTGACTTGTTCTCAAACACAATATTTTGTAGCTTTACTTCCTGGCTGACCCTCAACCCCTCTAAAACGGGATCAAAATTGAGTTACACTGCAAACACACACGTGAACACACACACACACACACACACACACACACACACACACACACACATTAGTAGAATATTGACCTTACTCTGTAACCTCGATTTTTTTTTCTGTTCCAAAAATTTAATCACTTGACTTATACTTCGCCCTCAGCCCTTCCCCCAAGTTTATTAAAAACTGAATGAAAACTCCTTGCGATAGTTTTGCTAAATTGGGTTTTGAGCTGGTTGTATGACCTTTACGTTTGACCTATTATTCTCACAATCATTACCTTTACCCATAACCCGTCCCTTAACCATTCTGCCAAGTTTGGTTAAAATCAAATAAAAATTTTGTTAATACATACACATACACAAAACATACGTTGAGAGATAGCTAGATAGGTTTTCATAAACACACACACACACACACACACACACACACACACACACACACACACACATAACACCCGTTTCTGCTTCGCGAGCACGTGTGTAAATTTTTTTCGTGTAGCAGTAATAAATATGGAAAAGAAAAAAAAAAAAGCAAGTACAGGTGTAATTCTCTCTTCTTGTAATAGGTGAGTCTTGAGTTTTTATTGTTATTTTGATAATTCAAGGGCAGGAGGAGTTAAAGATGAATACAGGGAGTTGATCTTGATTTATTATCTTCAGAGAAAGTCTTAAGTTGAGCAGCGTATGTATTACAGAGACTTAATATACTAAGTAAGTCTAGTTGGACCCCTCTTCTTATTTACTCTCTCCACTACCTGTCGGTTCTATGGCTAACCTCCTTCTGAACTTTGCTTCCTAAATTCTAGTGTAGCAGGGGTCGTGTCACGTGTGTTACACTGTTGTTGAAATGTTCTAGAAGCCTGTGTGTGAGTATGTGTGTATGTGTGTGTATGGTCACTAGGCATTGTTCGTGTGCTTATCTCGCTGACACACTACCTATCTCATCCCCTGACTTGCTGCTTCCGGTGTATTGTCAACATTTCTTCACTTAGACTTGGAAGCTCATATCCCATTCCCAGGCTTGCCTAGTGCTCTGTCTATATATCTATCTATCTATCCATCATGTTTTCTATAATTAAATGTATTTATCATATGGAGTCCTTATACAGGGATGAAAAGAAAGAAGAATAAAGTAACTTATAATCCATGGAAAAAAAGAAAGTGAAATGTATGTCTGAAAGAGAGAGAGAGAGAGAGAGAGAGAGAGAGAGAGAGAGAGAGAAGGAACAGGCTTAAATCATTCACCTCAATGACGTACACGGTATCTCATATTTTACTAGCAAGGATACCAGGCGTTGCCCGGACCAAATAGACGAACTCTCTAATCCAATTTTTTTTTTAATGTGTCCGACTCTGGGCATAAACATCCCAGCCTGCTCCCAAGGACCTGTAGGCCTCCTGCATACCATACACTACTACAAGTCACCACTTCGGCGCTAACACCCACCGACCATATTGAATACATGCTAGGGCTGTCTCATACAGGGCTGGTGTATTGGTATTAGAGGGAATATTTTTACGACATGTCGGCAAGTCTTCTGGTAGATCAGTGATGTCTGCTTTCATGAAATTCAAATCCATAAACTGTTCCCTGCCCCAGCAGATTTGAACCTGGGTCCGTTAGGACTGCAGACCACCTCTTTACCGACTGAGCCACCACTTCCCCCATTTTGTTCTGGTTCAGTTAATCTTTCTACTCCAGAAAGACCATGCACCTCGTATGCTCTTGAATAGGGATTATCAGAGGTCCAGGGACTTTCTCTTTTAGCTTTCGCAGACTAACACATTATTCATGCGCACTTGTTTACTAGTACCGGTGACCTCAAACGACCTCCTATTGGTGACCTTAAATGACCTCGGAGGTCAACTTGACATAGCCTATGTCCGAACTGCAGGTCATGTGAGTCTCCATGCCAAAAGTTGGGCTGCAGGGGTACCCGGCGTTGCCCGGGCCAAAAAGGCGAAAGCTCTCCGGTGACCTTAGGTGACCCAGATCTGAATTTTGATCAGCCTAAAACCATCCTTGGGCCACCCTGATTCGGAATATATGTGGGGCTGGGGTCTATGGCCCTTGGTTTGGGGGTGATTGAAGGTCAAATAAACACACAAACAGACAATGTGGCTCCTTTATATATGTAATGTCACGAGTCGGCTCGTGACGTTAACTTTTGTGGGAAACCACGAACTCTAGTGGAATCCCAGTGTTTATCGTTCAGTTTAACCACTTCGTATTCACCCGGTCGGGAGTGTTTTTCAGGCAATTTATCAATGTGTCATAAATGATCGTCTTTGTGCGAGACATTAGCACTTACGCTGAGCGATTTATTATGGGCGTGTTTCGCTCATTCTAGCCGTTAGCAATGCGGCCACAACACTTGCCTCTTTCCCACGATCTGAAATTAGTCAAGATCTGTACACCGCAGAAGCAGGTAGTGGGCGGCAGTGTCCTTCCTATGATGCAGTTCCCACCGCCACTGTATTCCCACCTAGTGTGACTGGCAAGAGACTTAGCAAGTGCAGTGTCCTTCCAGTAACGACGCCCAGTCATCCACTTTGTCCACTTTTCTGACCAGTATTTTCTTTTCATATTTTCCTAGGTTTAAGAGTTTAGCTTTTGAGTGAGCAAGTGAGTGCGATCTCCTTATTTTGAATTCATTTTGAAATGTAACGTAAATTTATTTAATTGTAATCAATAAATTTAACAGTTCTTTTTCTCGAGCTTATTTCACTTATAGCTCCTAGTTTGCATAAACGCTTTGTTATTCATAACTGGTATTTAGTCCAGTCCTTTGTATTAAGCTTAAAATCCATTGTGCCATCTAGGAGTTAATGCACCAGCAAGAATCTGTTATCATTAATAGCATTAGTTATTGATTGTCAGAGGTGAAGTCACTTTCTCCAGAGGTTAACAGTACTAACAAACAGCAATTGTGAGGAATTAGTCTTTGCTGTGTACTGTTGAGAAAGTTTATAAATTCTTGTCCTTAGAGAATCAGCGAAGCAAGCCAGCATAAAGTAATCATTGCTTGATTTTCACAAGACAGTTCATTGTCCTGCTCTCAGCATTATCGAATATTATCCTTTAATATTGTCTAATCTTTAAAATCCCCATGACAATTGGCGACCTCATTCCAGAATATTAACTCCTAGCTCTAAAGCTATTCACGAGATAATACTCACTCATTCATACTTAGGTATTTATCATTAAAGTCTATAGGCACTACCTTACTGGTGATTATTAATTCATTTTTATTAATTTACATAATAGTTTTCACAGTCAGTTGTTTGTTTAATTATCTCTCTTTACCAGTTTAATTAGATAAAACTGGTCACCACTAACCTGTGCCTATATTCTTTATTCTTGATTATTGACATCTTTCTTTGCAAAAATCGCAGTCAGTACTGAGTCGCTAGTTTATTAGATTGAGTTAGCATCATGTCCACCAGCGTCTATGTACAAGAAGCCAAAGATATGGGTCTTACTGACCAAACTGAAATTAAGGACTTTGTCCTCTCTTGGTTTAATTACGAACAGCAACGCAAGAATGATGCTCGTGAAGAGTGTCGAATTCAGCATGAAGAACGGGAAAGAGAACGTGAACACGAGCGAAAACAACGCGAACTCGAGTTAGAACATGAGCGAAAACAATGCGAACTCGAGTTACAACACGAGCGAAAACAATGCAAACTCGAGTTAGAACATGAGCGAGAACAGCGTGAGGAACGAGAGAGAGAACGTCAATATAAATTACAACAACGCGAAAGAGAACGAGAACACGAACGTGCCAAGCGAGAGGCACGTGAAAAACATGAATTTGAAGTGCTGAAGCTCAAGCGAGATTCCTTGGCTTCAGACACATCTGGTGCAGCTGGTACAAGCTCCATGAGCGCTCTCCCTGCACATGTTATGGCGACCCCACACATCAAGCTTCCCCCATACAAAGAAGGTGAGCGAATCGAGCCATACATAGCTCATTTTGAAGACATGGCTCAACTGTACCAGCTGGATGATGCAGCTAAGCGGCTTCAGTTTCTTAGCCTGTTTGAGGGCCCTGCCCTCAATATTCTCCACAGAATTCGTGGAGACAATTTCACTTGTGAGATGATGAAGGACACACTCATTAAAGCGTACGGTCTCACAGTTGACGACGCCAAGAGTCAGTTCATGAGGGCGCGTTTACAGGAAAAAGAGACTGCCGTTCAGTTTCTTGACCGGCTTACTGCTTACTTAGGTGAGTGGATGGAGAAAGGTGAAACTCCTTCCACATGTGAGGGGATAATCGACCTTATGCTGCGCACACAGCTAGAAAAGTCGTGGCCTACTGAACTTATGGCTCAGCTTAAGATCTGCCAGGTAAGAGATGCCGGCCAAATGGTGAAGAAGGCTGATGCATTCTTTACTGCATATTGGTATCAAACTCGCAAGCAGCATACCTGGAACAGGAAACCTGATAAATCTGGGAAACCGTCTCAGACTGAACCCCAGCAACAAGGCCGTTTTCAGAATAATGGTCAAGGTCCAAAACCGCAGAGGAAGGACCAGGGGCAAAACACTCAGAAGCCTGAGTGGAAGAGGTACAACAAGTACCCTAACCAGCAGCAGTATCAGCCACGCAACCGACCGTCGGGACTGTCCTTTTCACCACCAGCTCAAGTAAATAGGAGGCAGGAGGCAAACGCAGCCTTCATTCCTCAGCAGCAGCACAGTGGTCACGTCCCTACCAGTACGGGTACTTCCCCACAGTTCACTAGTCCCACGGTGACAGTGAACACCCCTCCACAGATGGCCAATGCTCCATCTCCCCAGGCAGTGAGTACGACCCCTCAAGCATCTAATTCTCAGGGCACCATGTTTGCCACATCATTTATTCAGCAGCCTAATCAGTGGCTAGCTGCTTCCTCCACAGGCCCTCCCACAGGTGACAGTACCTTCCTTGTTCAGCCAGGGTTTGTGGAAGACATTCCTGTGAAGGTCCTGAGAGACAACGGGTCCTCAGGTTGCTCTGTCAAGCAGAGTCTAGTTCGGCCTGAGCAGTACACAGGTCGACAGATCCAAGCTAACCTTATTGATGGATCAGTGAGATTGTTCCCTGAGGCACGTATCCAGGTGGCATCTCCATTTTACACTGGTATAACAGTCGCAGTTGTCATGCCAGAACCTTTATTTGACCTAATCATAGGCAATATTCCAGGTGCCAAGCATAGTTGCACTGAAGATGACGCTACTCAGACTTCGGCTGCAGAAACACGAGTCATGCCTGAGGCTCCAAACTGTGTCACCCCAGTGACCATTGAATCGCCGCAAGATCTGATGTGTAGCCAAGTTGTTGTTCAAGAACAACATTCTGACCCAGCATTTGCTGCTGTGCGAAAGAAACAAAAGGGTAGAGTGATAAAGGATTCACGGGGAGGTCAAGCCAAGTTTCTTCGTAAACAAGGACAGCTCTACCGTGAGTCACAAACACCCGAGGGCGAGGTTCGACTGCAGTTTATCGTTCCCGCCAAGTACCGCCAAGCAGTGTTAGAATAGGGTCATTGTTCAGCCTCAGGAGGTCACATGGGCAAAAGGAAGATCCAGGGCCGTATCCAGGCTGACTTTTTCTGGCCAGGGATGGGACGAGACATAGATAGTTTTGTGCATTCCTGCAATGTGTGTCCATGTACCACTAATCAGGGACATGTCCTTCCTGCCCCGTTTGAAACCACACCCGTAATCTCTGAGTCAGTTGAGAGACAGGGCAGTGGTGAAGTAGGTGCAGACCTGATATCTCGCTTGCTAACTGCTAACTAACACGGACAACTGTTGTATGTTGGGTTCCGTAAGATAGGCTTTCTCAGAGATTTGAGTAATCCAAGGACCAGCCTGGTTCCCAGTTAAAAGTGTAGACCTGACGTCTCACCTGTTGGCCCCACAGGACACAGTATGTCCAGGGCCTGTACATACCTATGTACTGTAGGTTAAGGGGGGAAGTTTGAGAACTCCGCAGAGACAGTCCGAGGCTGTGTATGAATTACCTTGTGGAATGTCTCGAGCTGTGGGCCTCTCTGAGGATTCCCGGAGAATGCACATTATCCACATGAGTGTTCACACCCACGGTGGGTGTTAAAACGTGACCTGCCCGAGATTGCGTAGGGATTCTCAGCTTCCTATTATTAGTCGTAAGTGTAGTGTTAGGTTAACCAGTAAACTGCCCATTCTAAGAGATTTGAGCAATTCAAGAACTGACACGTTTCCTGGTTAATAATGTTAGGTTAACTAGTAAACTGCCCGTTCTAAGAGATTTGAGCAATTCAAGAACTGGAACGTTTCCCAGTTAATAAGCATTAACCAGTAAACTATAAGGGTTCTAAGAAATTTGTGAATTCAAGAATTAAGTTTCCTGGATAATAATGACATAAGAACTGATTGCTAGGCAGAGAGAGAGAGAAATGACACTTTTGATGCTCCACCTTAATTCCTTTCGCAGGTGTAGCTGGTGGGTGCAGCATTGCCGTGCAGATCATCTGATCGTCCCTGTCGCATGCTGCCGCCCCTTCTCTTCTGCCTCGTCATCATTATTTACTATAAATTTTTATTACCTGGTACATGATTTTACATGTAGGTACAGTCACACCACAACTGTCACACCTACACCGTGTATTACATCACGCTACATAACAATTAGTTGTTAATGTAAATGTAGCAGAATTTTTGCTCAGTTTGACCTTAGTACAGGGTTTTTGACCGTTGTCACGGAGTTTTTCCCTCAAGCTTGCTTCTATTAACGTAAATACGAGGTTTTTCCCTCACTGGCGACTGTGACTTTCTCCTGTAGCAGGATAGCACACAGACACCACAGTGTGAATCTTGTGTGACTGAGTTAGGATTTATATGTATGTATATTGAAATTTTTTTCCTGAGAAAAAAATTTCAACTTCTGATGGAGCGTAATGTCATGAGTCAGCTTGTGACATTAACTTTTGTGGGAAACCGCGAACTCTAGTGGAATCCCAGTGTTTATTGTTCAGTTTAACCGCTACGTATTCACCCGGTCGGGAGTGTTTTCAAAACAATTTTTTGATGTGTCATAAATGATCGTCTTTGTGCGAGACATTAGCACTTATGCTGAGCGATTTATTATGGCTGTGTTTCGCTCATTCTAGCCATTAGCAATGCAGCCACAACACTTGCCTCCTTCCCACGATTTGAAGTTAGTCAAGATTTGTACGCCGCGGAAGTGGGTAGTGGGTGGCAGTGTCCTTCCTACGACGCAGTTCCCACCACCGCCGTATTGCCACCTAGTGTGATTGGCAAGAGACTTAGCGAGTGCAGTGTCCTTCCAGTAACGACGCCCAGTTATCCGCTTTGTCCACTTTTCTGACCAGTATTTTCTTTTCGTATTTTCCTAGGTTTAAGAGTTTAGCTTTTGAGTGAGTGAGTGAGTACGATCTCCTTATTTTGAATTCATTTTGAAATGTAACGTAAATTTATTTATTTGTAATCAATAAATTTAACCGTTCTTTTTCTCGAGCTTAATGTAATGTAAACTCGTGTTTTATTTTCCATATTAACCCCTTCTTTACCGAAAATGTGTTTTGATGTACCCCCCTACATCGCCAGTAAACACCCGTGAGACACCGGAACCGCTACCGTTGTACGCTTGTACACCGTCTAATGAATGGCAGCTTATGGGCCTCAGGGTAGCCCGGTAAGGCTGTTTCTGAGGACCTCGTGTTAGCAACAGCTCTGAGTTTTGACGACAAAGACTGTGACAAAGTTCTGACGAATTCTGACATCATAAGATACGTCATGACTGAGTTGCGGTGGCACCAATGACTTGCTCACTCATCTGTGATGTAACCTCTTTTAGACCAATCATTATTTTATTTACAATTTCTACTACAGATATCGTACTATATTTTCTGCTGACATACGGTAAAATTTACACCCCTTGGCCTACCTGAGAGGGTCAGTTACCACGCAGTTGACCACGAGAGAGGGTGTAAAGGATTTTTCTCTCATGGCATCTCTGGCAAATTCCGATAGTGACAAGTTTATTCCTCATGAGGATACTTATTTAGATGTATCAGATGATGATGCAGCAGTGTCTAATGTGTCAGTAGATGACTGTGATCCTGAAAATGATAGCGAAGTTGATGTGAGTGAGGAAGGAGGAGGAAAATAGCAGGGAGCTTAGTGACGCTGCGCACTCGGCAACAAGTGGGTCAAGGTCGCCATCACCATCACGTGTGTCCACATACTTCATGCTTAGCTTACAAGGTAAATAAATAAGCCATCCATCTGTGCAGGACATTTTTTTCAAGCCAGTTTGTACAATAGTTACCTGGCTAACAGTACTTTAGCATAAGATATGTAAACTTATATACTGTAATGATTTATTTCATAATATTTTTTTATTACCAACATCATGCTGGGTTTATGTGATCATCAGTATACAAACAAATAAAAAAGAGTGAATAGTTTCGACGTGGCAAAAAATATACACTACCCCTCACAGTACGGGAGGGGGAGCTATCAGGTCGGTATGGGGGGTAAACGTAATGTTGACATTTGGGGGAGCGGTCGGTAAAGAAGGGGTAAAGCTTATTTCACTTATAGCTCCTAGTTTGCATAAACGCTTTGCTATTCATAACTTGTATTTAGGCCAGTCCTTTGTATTAAGCTTAAAATCCATTGTGCCATCTAGGAGTTAATGCACCAGCAAGAATCTGTTATCATTAATAGCATTAGTTATTGATTGTCAGAGGTGAAGTCACTTTCTCCAGAGGCTAACAGTACTAACAAACAGCAATTGTGAGGAATTAGTCTCTGCTGTGTACTACTGAGAAAGTTTATAAATTCTCGTCCTTGGAGAATCGGCGAAGCAAGCCAGCTAAAGTAATCATTGCTTGATTTTCACAAGATAATTCATTGTCCTGCTCTCAGTATTATTAATAATTATCCTTTAATATTGCATACTTCTGGAAAACCCCGTGACATATATATATATATATATATATATATATATATATATATATATATATATATATATATATATATATATATATATATATATATATATATATATATATATATATATATATATATATATATATATATATATATATATATATATATATACAGTAAAAGTCCATTAATCCGCATGGTGGTGGACCAAGAATCATTCGGATTATCAGATTATTCGGATTTTGGGTGGGACCCCTAAGACACTTAATTTCATGCTTAAACTGAAATTTTACCTAATGGATCACTTTTCTTTCATTCAGAATACAATATGACACATATTAACATCACTTTACGTATAATACAAATTTTTTTTTACTTAATACTGTATTACTGATGACACGAACTGTAATGGGTAAATTAAGAGATGTTATGGGTTGTTTAAAAATTTAACTCACCAATAATGCATATTGCTGAAAACATCAGTTGTAGGCAGGTAAATCCAATTAGAGTAATCCAGGGTTAATAATACTATGCATGTATTGTAGAAGCACAAAAACTTAATGTGTATACTGTGGAAAATTCCTTAAACCTACGGTACAGCCTATTTCACTTTGTCACTTTCACTCATCGCCCTCGAGCATCGGCTGAGGACTACCTGCTTCTTCTAGGGTTCCAAGAGGTACCTTCTTTGGAGTGTGGGTAGGTGGTCTTGGGTCGTCATCAGTGGATTTAGCTGCCTGGTTGCTCATGCACTTCAGCCAGTCACAGATATCAGCCTGCCTGACAGCCTGCGCACGTTTCTTGTGGAACTCGTTTCGCAAGATATGGAAATTGATCACCTCAGCCCCATTGTAATGATTAATTTGTTCAATGAAATGCACCAGTTTATCAAAGTATACAGAAGCTTCCTTCCATGAAATTTCCATGACCACACCACTCGGCACTTAGGCTTATTTGGCGCCCAGTTTGAATGTTTCAATTTTGATTTTTTTTTTTTTTTACTTTTGGAGTTTTTGTCAGCCTTCTTCAAAAATTCGGATTACTGGGATTTTCGGATTATCCGTGTTCGGATTAATGGACTTTTTCTGTATACAGATTTTACATAACGTCATATAATTAAATTCAGCTGAGGGACTTCTTAGGGTGAAGGAGTTAGGAGACAGATTGAATCAAGGAAGACTTTGAATAATAAAAGGAAAGAAAGGAACACTAAAATAACTGCTAAAGTGTAGAAAATGATCGTGAGACATGAGGGAACGTGAAAGACTAAACCAATGGTTGGATGGTACGAAGAACTCAGGATAATTTTTTAATGGTGATGGGAATGGAGGAGAGGGAAAGAGTGAGGAAGACTGAAAAAATATATGGGAAGAGGGGAGAAGACAAAGATGTGAAGAAAGTAGGGAAGACAGGGCAGGGAAGGACTTTGCTAGCGTGATGTGAGGAGGGAAGGAAAAGCTTAGGAAGGAGAGACGAAACCAGAGCAGGATTTGACCAAAACGAGACATAGGAATGAAAAGTGCTGAAGAAATAAGGAGAAAAAAGAATGAATGGCGTTTTCAGAGAGTAAAAGTGATTTTACATATAACAGAGAAATCAGCATGAACTTGGATAACAGAAATGGAATGAAAATGAAATTCTCTTTCGTTTCTTCCTCGCATTGGATTCCTACTTTCCTCCTTCCCACTAATCTTGTCTTCCCTCCTGCCCAGCCCTCCTCACTTTCCTCTTCCCTCTCCCATTCCATTTTTTTGTTTTTGTTTAATGTATCCTCCAGTCTTTCTCTGCCTAGTCGTCTGGTGGTTTACTGGTAGAACATTCAAGTCAGGCTGAACACCAGGCCATACTTGCCATGGTTCCAACTCTGAATAGGGTACGGCAGGCTTCTCTATCATTATTCCTCTCATCGGATTACTGCTTTTCTCCTACTCCCATACTCACCCATCTTTCCCCATGTCCTTTATCAATCAGTGTGTCTATTTGTCTGTATAATAATATATATGCATAATAATATTAGAGAGAGAGAGAGAGAGAGAGAGAGAGAGATTTTCATAGAGAGATAGATCCTTTTTCCTCCCTCTGGTATTCGTCTCCCATGTGTTCTTCCTTCCCATTCTCCCTTTCCCACTAACCTTCCTTTCTCGTCCCTTCCCTCCTCTTTTCCTCTCCCATTTCTCTCCTTTTCCACCGCCTCTGTAAGCCAGGCAAAACTCAACATTTTCTCCACCATTCCCTCACACAAACGGTCAAAAGCTCACGATTTCCGAAATCGTCCATTAAAAAGTGCAGTTTTCCGGTCCGGATAAAAGAAAATGAATAACAACTTCCCGTGCGCTTATTTTACTTCGAAACACCATTAAAACATTTTTTTTTTTGGTCGCTTTTCCTTTTCTATCGAGTTTATAAAGAGTTTTGCGGTGACCTCTCTCTCTCTCTCTCTCTCTCTCTCTCTCGGGGCAGGGTGGCTCAGTGGTAGAGCCCCTGACTCAAGACGCAGGGTCGAGAGTTCGCGCTTCTTCCTGTAGCTGTCTTTGTGGGATAGGTAGTTCCATCCCGTCACCGAACGAGGCTATATGATCGATCACAGTCTAGCTCGGGGAAGTCATCTCTCTCTCTCTCTCTCTCTCTCTCTCTCTCTCTCTCTCTCTTATGTGTAGTGCTATTAACATTCCGGGTGACTTAGGTGAATTTAACCTGGAACATCAGCCAATAGACTAAAAAAAAAAATTATGTATTCCATTGTGGTGCCACATGTGCTGTATGCCGTAGTCTCATGATAACATTATACACAACTGTTGCAGTACAATGTAACACAAATTCTATCTATCTATCTATCTATTGCCAGACGTACAGTTCTTCATTGTTTGCGATTTTTAAAAGATGAGGCAAAACTTAAACACAGCAGGGGGAGAATACCGTAGGTGTATATATGTACTGTACTTGACATTCACAAACTTCACCATTATTTCAATATTTCAGCAGTTATCCATATTAACATAATAACATGGCCATTATTGTGGTAAAATATATATATATATATATATATATATATATATATATATATATAGATAGATAGATATATATATATATATATAGATAGATAGATAGATAGATAGATAGATAGATAGATATATATATATATATATATATATAGAGAGAGAGAGAGAGAGAGAGAGAGAGAGAGAGAGAGAGAGAGAGAGAGAGAGAGAGAGAGAGAGAGAGAGAGAGAGAGAGAGAGAGAGAGAGAGAGAGAGAGAGAGAGAGAGAGAGAGAGAGAGAGAGAGAGATAGGGGTGTTTGCCTTCTAAGTGTGACTGGTAAAATATATGGTAGAATACTCATTGATAGGGTTAGGCATATGACAGAGGAGCTAGTTGGAGAAGAACAAGGGGGATTTAGGAAGGGAAAAGGGTGTGTAGATCAGATATTTGTTCTAAAATGTTTAGTGGAGAAGTATCTAGAGAAGGGAAGGAAAGTGTATGCTGCCTTCATGGACTTGGAGAAAGCTTATGACAGAATAGATAGGCAAGGTATGTGGAAGGTATTAAGAATATATGGAGTGGAGGGGAAATTGTTGAGTGCTGTGAAGAGTATGTACGAGGGAGCTAGGGCTACGGTGCGAGTGGATGGTGAGCTGAGTGAGTTCTTTGATTTCAATGTAGGACTGAAACAGGGGTGTGTGATGTCTCCATGGCTGTTTAATACATATTTGGATGGGGTTGTAAAGGAGGTGCAAGGTAGGGCAGTGGATGTGGGGCTGGCCCTAATGAATGAGGGTGAGATTTGGAAGCTTCCGGTGTTGCTGTTTGCTGATGATACAGTATTGTTGAGTGAAGATGAATGGGAGTTGCAAGGTTTGGTGAATGAATTTGGGACAGTGTGTAGGAGGAGGAAGCTGAAAGTTAATGTAAACAAAAGTAAAGTTATGGTGTTTGAGAGGAATGAAGTCACAGAGTGTGCAGTGAGGTTGGATGGTGAGGATATGGAGAATGTGAGTGCATTCAAGTACTTGGGTAGTGTGATGAGTAAGGATGGAACTTTGGGGGATGAAGTGCGTGAAAGGGTACAGCAGGGAAGGAAGGTTGTTGGTACACTGAAAGCAGTGATTAGAAATAGGGAGGTGAGTATGGAAGTTAAGAAGTCACTGCATGATGGTATTGTGATCCCTACCCTGACGTATGGAAGCGAGGCGTGGACCTTGCAAGAGGGGAACAAGTCAAGAGTGAGAGCAGTGGAAATGAGTTACTTGAGAGGAGCATGTGGAGTGACGTGGAGGGACAGGTTGACGAATGAAGAAGTGAAGGAACGTTGTGGGGAGAAGATTAGGAGAAATACACTGAGGTGGTTTGGACATGTGGAGAGAATGGAGAATGACTGACTAAGAGGGTGTATGTAGGTGAGGTGGAGGGAGGGAGAGGGAGGGGTAGACCGAGGATGAGGTGGAGGGATGGAGTTGAGAGGTATATGAGGAGGGGGGGTGAATTGAGGGGAGGGTAGTCAAATGGTGGGTGACAGAGTGACTTGGAGGCGTTTTGTCTGCGGCCACCCTTTGCGGGATTAGGGCGTCGGGCTATATATATATATATATATATATATATATATATATATATATATATATATATATATATATATATATATATATTCTCTCTCTCTCTCTCTCTCTCTATCTATCTATATATATATATATGTATGTACATATTACAGTATTTTATTTAGGACAACACCCGTCTCACAAGCACACACTGTAAAATAACACCATGCCAAAATGATGATGTTTTGATGGGATGTACTGTCAGAAAGTAATACTGCCACGGAATAACATTAGCAACTCTTCAATCACAACCTTATGGAAAACCCCCAAATAGCATTTTGTTTTACCTTTGAGATTCTCCAAAATGGGCCTATCTTGTGCGAACTGTCTGTAGGTTCCGTGGTAATGTTGTCCGAGAAATGAAGGGAACGAAGGATGTTCTGCTACATGTTTTGAGACATGTGCTTGCTGAATACAGCGAGACGTGTGAGAACATCAGTGGTCCAGTATTCGGCAATTGCGTGTTTGTTCACCAAAGGCATGAACACCGTCAGAGTCTAGAACACGTACAACAAAGGCACTGTCACACTATTCCAAAAACCGTATCCTGTGGGTCCTTGTCCTTCGTCAGTGGTAGTCTGTTGGAAAAACTGTTTGTCTCAGTCACATTGAGTGTTATTTGTAAAAGTAACCGACTTACCCACCCACCTACTTACTCACCTACCTGCCTACTTACCTTACCAACCTACCTACCTACTTTTCTATGTAAGAGTAAGCAACCGGATGTTTAGCCCTGACCCATCTGTGAGTCAGGACTGAGGACAGCAGAACCTTCTGTAAACAAGATAGGGGTGACAATAAGCACCACACAAAGAAAATCTACATATACCCTAGAAGACTGTATGAGAAGTCAGAGAATGGCCACACTCTGTAGGGGTAAAATCTGAGCCCCTTCAATAAACGATCCAGTGGAGAAGGTGGTGTTTTTTAAGATTACCTGAATTCATTATGGTAAATCTACGGGCCCACATCTTACATATTGGTGCCAATGAGGTCAAGAATGTGCCTTATTTCAAGTCCGTCTGCCGTCAAGTCCAGTAGCCTGTATATACTCCCGTCTGTCATTTGCCGCCAACCCTGGATGTCATAGTACCTGTCTGTCTTCGAGCCCGTTTGTCAGTGAGTCTGTATGTTGCGAAGCCCATCACTGAGACTGCCTGCCATTAGAAGAGTCTGTCACCACCGTCCTTGCTGTCTGCTGCAAGTTGTCTGTCGTTCTCTGTTGTCAACTGGGTCTGCCCATCTTCCAAATTAGCCTGTCAATGAGTTTATCTGCTGCCAAACTAATGAGTGAGACTGCCTGCTGCTGAAACCGTCTGCCACCGACACCCCTGCTGTTTGCCACAAGCCACCTGTTCGTCCCAGCCAACAATTCTGCTGACTGTCAAACACCAGTGACCCCATGACCTATAACGTACCATCTTCACCCCCCACCTACCAGTAGCAGTTCAAACCACGCCCTGCAGTAGATGCTATTTAAATAGATAGGATTTAGAGCCATTTAATAAAAAGGTTCCTTCTATTATATCTGGGACTATACTCATAATACATTACCTCCGCCAAGGAGGTTATGTTTTACCACGTGTTGGTTTGTTTGTCTGTCTGTTTGTTTGTCTGCTAGGCCTAGCAGGATTAATAAAAAAGTTATGGATGGTGTTTGATGAAATTTTGTGGAAGGGTGGGCCGTGGGCCAAAGAAGAAATGATGAAATGAGGCATTACGAAACAGTCCATAGGCAGAAATTGATGATAAGGGAAATACTACCCTAACACTAAAGAATGTAGGAACGTTATTTGGTTATCTCAGATTCACAAATTGTCTTAAGAGGGATGAATTAGATGCAGCGTTAGAGATTCAGTTTTCTCCAAAGGATGACATAACCATGTTAGCTGTACAGATAGAAGAAAAAATAGTTATCATACCATCTCAAACAGTACACGCACTTCGCCCAGTCACTAGCTCGTCACCACAGTCAATGCAGTCACAAGGTCAAGGACACGTCTCACCCTCACCCAGCAGATAAAACATCATACCACGTTCACCAGCCATGCCATGTGCAAGATCTGCGTCACAGAGCAGTTTCATAATAGACCCAGATCTTCAAGCAGAATGAAGACATTGTTGGTACTATAAACAAACAGGTCATCGTGAAGGAAACTGCTAAAAGAAAATTGAGATGAACGAGGACACAGGTGTGATAGTAGATCACCTACACGATCATTCAGGAATAAGTACTGTACTTGTCATAAAAGCCTTAATCACTCCACTAGTGAATGCCGTGCCCTTGCCAATACACAGTCGGAGGAAAACTCGGGCCAGAACCAACAGAAGTCCCCATATCGATACAAAATTCCGAGCTCCCCATTCGCTAAATTGGCCTTCTGACTCATTTACTTATTGTTATCTTCGGCAAATGTGAAGGGGTCCCTACATCATTTTACATGGACTCTGGGACTATGGTGAACTTAATATTGGAGTCCCCTCTAAACGGTATTAAATGAAGAATCAAACGGGTCTGGATCCTTGAGCCGCCTGACATTCGTCTCTGTTTTGTTGATGGCTCAGAATTTTATGTGAAGGGCAAGGTAACTCTTGAGATACAACTCGATGAATTAAGAAATCCCTTCACAGATGAGTTTTATGTTACAAACTCCGGTATCCTGCAGATGTTTTGACTGGTATAGAAACCATGGCTCAACATTATATTGAACTGATATCTGTCTGTGGTAGTATTACAGTAAAGGGACCTATTTATTAGACATGAATTACCCACACCCTGTCCTTTCACAGGTAAATTTGATCACACAGTCTACCGTAACTCCACCACCACCAGTAGAGAGCAGTGAGGATCATTTACTAGTATCTCATGACCCCTTCTGACGTGACATTATGGCTGTCTTATATACGTCTCATTTGACTACCTCAAATAGTCTGAATGATATTTTGCAACACGCAGAGATCAAACAAGCAGTGACTAAATGGTGCAATTTTATTGCTGCACGAATTCAAGAAAGTCTCTGTCCGTGTTGTAAGTGCAAAAGAAGGAGCGAATGCACTAATATTACCTGATAAGTGTTGTGTGAATGGTTTAACATAAGAGTCAGCATTGTGGACCATGTTGGACGAAAATATGTGTTACCTCTATTTACTAAATGTAACAAATGCTCCACTAAAATTTAGAAGTTGTACAAAGAGTGGCGATTTCCTGGTGTACCCATCGGCCTAAAAGGTGTGCCAGGATATACCATTCTTTGTATACACTAAGGATGACGATGATGATAATTTACCTGGTGTATATACCATTGGAAACTCTACGGATGCTGCTATGTCTCCTTAAGGTGATTACAACTCTCACATAGATCCGAGTCATTTCCCTCAATATAAACAACAACTAATAAATCTTTTGTAAACCTACTGAGATGATGTGGCCTTACCTGGTGAACCTATGGGGAAGACAGGCACGTTCAAGCATAACACTGAATTGATTCACGATACTTAACTAATTTATGTCCCGGCATATAGTTCACCCCACAGCTTACAAGAGAATCAGATGAAATAGTACAAGATATGTTAACTCAGGACATCATTGAATACTCCATCAGTCCGTGGAATAGTCCGCTTTTCCTAGTACCCAAGACAGGAGGTGAATTTACATTTTTTTTTCCACCTGACGTAAATGTCGGCAATCAACATTCCGCCCGCCAGAGTTAGCGATCATAAACATCACCACTTGCTAGTGATGGGAATACCGGCTCTTTCAAGGGAGCTGGCTCATTTGGCTCAGTTCAGTCAAGAGAGCCGGCTCTTTTGGCTCCCAAAAGGCTCTTCATTTAGTACCACACTGTCTTTTATAAACTTTGCCCCAATTTAGCAATATTGCACCTTATGTTTAAAAAAATGAATGCAGTCACAAAAATTTGAATTCCACAAACATGTGTTTCTCTTAAACATCTTGAAACATTCTCAGTGCCAGTTAGATTATGTATATTCAGCATTTACAGTTGGTGAAATAAAATTACCTTTACACAAAGAGTATATTTCCACTCCAGAAGCCACATGGAGGACTTTCTTCTTGTAATGCAAGAGGAGAACTTAAAAATGTAAGTCTTCCATTTGTAGTGTAAATAACGAATAAAACCTTCATTGTCATATAGAAAACAAAAAATATTAGCTAAATCTGGCAACCAAAGAGGAGAAACTTACTTTGAAATGCAATGGAACATAACCTCCATATTCATAAACACTAGTTTTGATCAAATGAAAATGGTACACATCTTACTAAATAACAAATAAAGATAAATTATAATATGCAAAACTGTAGCAACAAATTTCACTTGTATCTGTTAATAGTGAAACATTAACATTATAACAGACGGCTGTAGGTGGTCTCCCTTACCATGTCACTCATTTTGTCTTTAGGATATGGCATTTTGGCATGAAGAAAAACTAAGTGCCTCAACTTATAGGGGCTGATCCGGTTTCTTCTCTCTAAATTGAAGTAGTCCCAAAAGTCGCAAGTAGCAGGTTTCATATGTTGGTAGCATACAGCTGCAAAAGGTAACCCAATCCGCTCCATTTTGCCCAATCTGACAACGCTGTGATGGTGCCTTGTGATTAAACCTACACATGCACAGTTGAGGGCTACCAGCATAGAATATCTTTCAAGACAGTGTACCGGCTTCTAGTATTATGGAAAACATTGTCGTTATTTCGAAATGTAACCTTTCGACACCATGGACTCACGAACAGATTTTTATACCGAACTTAGGTCGATATATTCACTTTGACTGCAGGTGGTCACCTGAAGGTTTCTGCAACTCTGTGTGTGTGTGTGTGTGTGTGTGTGTGTGTGTGTGTGTGTGTGTGTGTGTGTGTGTGTGTGAGGGGGTTAAGGGAGGGTGATGTGAGTAGAATGGAGAGGAAAGTGCACCAGGCTGTACAGGCTCTCCCATCACAATATTTTGGTGTTCATTGGACGGTATTATCAGTTGTAATGATGGTAATTCTTATTTCTAATTAATTTTCCGATATGGCCTACAAATTTATCATCGTCTGTACACTTGTTGTGCAGTCAAAAATACGATTATAGGCTTTTCACCATTAGAGGATTTTCCAACGTTGATTAAAGTCATCTAATGGTAGTGTGAATAAACTTATAAATGGCATCATGGTACTGAGAGGGTTAAAGGCGAAGAGTGGTTCTGACCAGTGGAGTGAGGAAGTACTGCCTGGTGCAGACATTATAGCCGGGTGCAGCTGGTGCCGGTTCACTGGTGGAAGTGCTTATCCAATGCATCTACTTGTGTCCGCATGACTGCTTATAACAGAGTGTATTCTGATGAATTATCCCACCATTAAATGGAATTATTAGTAAAGGTTGGATGGTGAGGAATTGGAAAATGTGAGTACGTTTAAGTACTTGGGTAGTGTGATGAGTAAGGATGGAGGTTTGGAGGGTGAAGTGCTTGAAAGGGTACAGCAGGGAAAAAAGGTTGCTGGTTCTTTGAAAGCAGTGATAAGAAACAGGGAAGTGAGCATGGAAGTGAAAAAGTTACTACATGACAGTATTGTGATACCAACTCTAACGTACGGAAGTGAAGCTTGGACGTTGTTGGAAGGACACAAGTCAAGAGTGAGAGCAGTGGAAATGAGTTATTTAAGAGGAGCCTGTGGAGTCACATGGAGAGACAGGCTGACGAATGAGGATATAAAGGAGCGTTGTGGTGTTGATGTGGATGTGATAGGAAGCGTTATGAGGAACACACTGAGGTGGTTTGGCCATGTGGAGAGGATGGAGGGTGAAAGACTGACGAAGAGAGTGTATGTGAGTGAGGTGGAGGGGGAAAGAGGGAGGGGGAGGCCGAGGATGAGATGGAGGGATGGGGTGGAGAGGTATATGAGAGAGGGGGGTGTGAGTTGGGAGCAGGGCAGTGAAATGGCGGGGGACAGGGCGACTTGGAGGCGATTTGTTTGTGGCCACCCCAAACGGGACTGAGGCGTCTGGCAATAGATAGATAGATAGATAGAATGGTAAAGGATTTGACTGTCTCCTCATGATCGCGGTATTTCTAACATAGTACTTTAATCCAGCTATCACAAGCCAATTTCATTCATCTTTGACTGAGTCATATGAGTGTTAAGGGAAGTAGCAGTTATGAAGCTGCACCAACTATGAACTGTAGCTCGGAATCTTAGACTGTTAAATTCTGAGCTAAGTAACCAAAATGGCTTTTGGTTACTCTGAAACCTTATTCTTGCCTTAAATTTCACCGTCACCGCTTTACCAGTACGCACCAGTCTCGAATTCTGTTTAGCTAATACATTCACTAAGGTAACTGCTCCTACTAAGCTTAAAAAAAAAAAAAATCATTTGGTGGAGGTAGAATAAAAGCAGAGAATGTCATTGTACTGGAGTGTTTAAGGAAAGTTGTTTATGTTTTCATTGTGTTATGTCTTCTCTAAGCTGAATAAACATATCTGGTGGAAGAAGCTATAAAATCCCATACTGCGTGGTTAAATATGAGTGTTGAGAGAGGTGAGAGCATTCTTGAAGAAGTTGCTTCCGCCATGCCGCCACCTCACCTACATCATTATTCCACTTGTCCCTATCCTTGTTTTATAATGATTATTTTTAACAGTGTCAGTCTGCAAATTATACTGGTTAGTTTCCATCAATAAACATACAGGTTGAAGCCTACACGAGACCTTGGACCTAGTAAGTTTCATGGAATTTAAAATTAGTGGATAGTGTTCTTGTGTGCAGTTTCTTTGACTACTTTCGGATGGAACAAAACTTAGTTCCCTCATCCCTTTCTCCATTTGGAGTAAATATACGTTTACGGTAATATTTTCATGTGTAAACAAAGACAAATAACGATCACGCACGATGGAAATGAAGCCATTAATCAGAGTGATAATATCAACATTAGATGGAGCTGGAATGTTGAAGCTTGACAAAGCTTGTTGTTTCAGCATCTGATACTTTGTGAACTGATGCTTAAGGTATGGTTA
The DNA here is from genome assembly GCF_032717465.1 of Coenobita brevimanus. Classification (NCBI taxonomy): domain Eukaryota; kingdom Metazoa; phylum Arthropoda; class Malacostraca; order Decapoda; family Coenobitidae; genus Coenobita; species Coenobita brevimanus. The sequence goes on along the minus strand of NC_137053.1, from coordinate 28,102,324 downwards.
AGAACTGATATTTATCACTTACCTAGTAAAAACCTCTATTAAATGACATGAGTTTTGCTTCTCAAGGCATGGCCCAGGAAAAATTAAGGCAAACGGTGATATATTAAAACACTCAAGTGGTTTACTGCCTGAACCTCAGGGTTCTTGGACCAAAAAATTGTCTAAAAGGACTAAAAAAGACCCTAGAGAGACAACGTTGCACATTTGACTTCACATTCCTAATCAGTCTTTCTGTATTTAGAAAAAAAAAAAACTTTTCAATTTAAGAATCTTTGCAAATGTGGATCAAGTCCCTGGTAGTCACTGTGAGGTCCTAGGAATGCACCTATAACTGGTCCGGAGACTCTAGGGGGGTTCCAAAAGGCTCATTTTAGATTAATTTCTCAGTAGCTCATAAAGTAAGTAATTCAGTGACATTGGATCTTCTAGGCGGGTCCCGAGGAGGGTTCAGTAAATACCGTTACCAAGACAATGTAAAAGTATACAATTGGTGCAGAAAGTCGTCCACATATGATTTTATGTACAGAGCATTATCAGATGGATATGACTGAAGTTAATGAACGGATAGAGTGGTCGCAGTATGTTCTTTACACATGGCATCTAAAATATATCTACCATTAACTCGTCCATAAAGTTCACCCATTTCCAATGATCAATGGACTACTACTAACTTTTCTAGACCAAGTAACTTTTGTTAGGCTAAAATTTTCTGTGGCAACAAGAATATATGATCTCATTATTTACAATGGCTGTCTGTTACTTCACCGCTATGGACGACCACTGTTTTCTACCAACAGTGTTAAATATTTTCATGGCCCAGAAAAACATAAGGCCACGAGTATAGTGTTTGGGGAAGCATGTGCTGCTCCTGATCCCGACGTCCATGCGAATGAGATTATTCAGATAGAAGCAGCGAAATTTTTCATGACTGTGGACAAAAACGAAAATATTTACCAAAATGAAAGAAGCAATGCTTGGAGGTCTGGTCCAGGAGACAGCCCCAACTCCAACTCCACGATATCGACTCGGCAAGAAAATATCCATATTTTTGATGAAAAAGGACTGACATTTGTTAAGTATATACTTAACCCGTCACGTCCCGAGGTTTTCCGCCCCTCTGACATCCCCCAGTCCCGAGCCTTTTTGGAAAAAAAAATTTTTGGCTCAAACTTCCGCTTAAGTTGAGAAACGAAGGAAAATCACCATGAAAGGGCTTACCGTGGTCTATAAGTGGTCAGAACAGGTGAGGTCCCCCGAGCCAGGTAGCGTATTCTGTAATGGACGTGCCAGGCGCTCACGTTTTCTATGGTAAGGAATACTGGGAGAAACAACACACAACACCTCTATATTTATTGAATTTAAACTAATAAACAATAACAGTAACAATATAATGGATTTCAGACACATATATATATATATATGAAAAATAAGCACTGTACCATCGCGCGAGCATAGCGAGTTTGGTCCGAGTCGTAACATGCTACATGCTAAGTTTCTTGTAACAGTCAACATATCATTTTTTCTACTTGTATACTTCTGTTTCAATGACATTTTACCAATTACAACTGTTTGTAAGTGTTTTCAGATGTTTTCATTCATTATGATGACATGCAGCATAAGTCTAGCGCACATCAACTTAGTAAGCGCACTCGCTATGACTCGTATTTCAACATACCCAATTGTTTTATCACTTTCCTATTATTTTTTCCTTTACATAGAACCTTTCCTCCACCACTGTAAATGTTTTAAATTATTTTCATTCATTACGAGGGCATTTAGCGATATGCTAGCGCATATTCACGTGGCAACCACGATCTCAAACACTCGTGTTTCATCTTCTACTTTATTTATTCACTCCAATTATAATTTCCCACTTACATTACACACGTTTACACACCTATACTGCACTGTACATACTTACTGGCATTATTTATTCAAGTGAGCGTGAGAATATCGCATGAAAATACCCTCGCAATGAATGTTTCGACCAACATAATACACACTTATATACTAATTCTTCACATATATTACACATTTTACCACTTGTTGACTTCTATTTTCACTATTACGTGCATTATTCATTCAACTGAGCATCAGGATATCGCATCTCTATACACACGCTATGAATATTTGACTTAGAATATATTTCAGCACTTACAATAATTTGAACTTATATTATACCCGTAAGCATTTCCAATAATAATAATTATATAATTACGGGCCGTATTTATTGCACTGAGCGACAGAATATCGCATCATAAAACCCGCGCTATGTATGTTTCTACTTACAGCATATTTATACACTTACATACAATTTTTGCACTTATGTTATACCCGTATGCACTTTATACTAATATTTGGAGAGCAACATGAATGATAATTTCACTGTCTGTCTGTCGCATTTACCTCATAGTTTCAGCGTCCTGTCGCATTCACACCATTACAGAATTGCATCAACGTGTGATATTCGCTGAAACATGGGTGAATACAGAGACCCATGTCACACTCCACGCACTCATAGCGGGTGTCCTTCCTCTGTGTCGTCAGTCTCACCAGGGATTTGCTGCACACGTGACACCTGCGTTGGGGCCTAGGTCTGTTTGGCTGGGGAGGGATAGGAGTGGGGAAATGGCGGCCGGATATTCTCAGGGGAGTTTGTGCAATAGGGGCAGTTCGGGTGCGATGTTGGGGCCTTTCTACAGCATACCGTGCAAACCTCTCTTGTGAGCTCCCTCACAAACCCTTCAAAGGTTTCCTGAACTCCTGTTGTCATGGCGTGAAGGTGGTGGCAATTCAGAGCAGTGATGTCTAGCAAGTGAAAGAACAGTTTCTTATACCACTTCATCGTGGTCCTGGCACACTCTACCGTCGATATCATGGAGTCTGACTTGTCCACGAGGCGCATGTTTATATTATAGTCCATGACACACTCAGGTTTCCAAATACGACGCCTGTTCTCGCTACGGTAATCAACTGAATCAGTACGGTGCATCAAGGGGCGGTGAACCGTTGACAATAGGCTTACCTCTCTATTGTGATTCCACACAGTTGCAAGGATGTTGTTGGCTATGAAGAAGACAACCTCATTCCTTGCAAGTTTCCGCCCTACCTTGGCCATGTGACGCCGGTTCATCTTCACGGTTCCACAGACTCCAGTTTCATGTGTGTGAAGATAACGAGCGAGAAGAGGGCTAGTGTACCAATTGTCCAGGTAGAGGACGTGACCACGATGAAGGTAGTTTTCTATCATTGTCTTTATCACTGCTCCCTACAGTCCAATCCTTCGATCTTCTATTATGTCTGTCTGTGCACCGGTGTACAAGACTATGTCTTGCATGTACCCAGTCCTACAGTCGCACATAACAAAGATCTTGAACCCAAAACGGTGCCTTTTGCTGGGTATATACTGCCGAAATGAAATATTGCCTCTCCACAAGACGAGACTCTCGTCTATGACGAGGTCTCTATAGGGATAGAATGAGGAACGAAAGGTTTGCCCCAGGTGATCAAAGATCAACCTAATTCGCCTCATTTTATCAGTGTTGTTCGCATTTGCAGGATCATGAGCATCATAGAAATGGCGGCGACTTAGAATTTGTTGAAACCGATTACGGCTCATCACTTGACCAAATATTGGGGTAAACATAACAGGGTCCCTAGTCCAGTAGGCAGGAATTCTGTTCTTTCGTATAATACCCATCAAAAGGACCAGGGCAAAAAATAAGAACATTTCTGAAAGGGAGACAGGGTAATCATATATGATAGAATGCCTACTCCTTGTTCCCAATCTTTCACTCTCAAGGAGCTGGGTGCTTGCAAACAGGTTGGTATGGTATACAATCTGCTCCACAAATGCCTCACTAAAAAACAGGTGGAAAAAATCCAACCTGGTGGAATTATGGTGAATTCCTGGAGCAATGCAGCCAGAGCGCCCCTGCTCAGTGAAGGGGTGAATGAGGGGAGAAAAATCACTCCCATCCTCCCAATTCCACGCCACAAATCCCTCGTCCCCATCATCCCCATCACCGCCTTCATCTGGGTGGGGAGGAGATCCTGGTTGGGGAGGTGGGGAAGAAGGAGTGCGGAGGGCTTTCCCACTGTCACTCCTCTTCCCTATGCCTTTACCCTTTCCCTTTCCCTTACCCTTACGGCCTTGAGGAACATTAGGGGGCTGTGGGGATGAAGTAGGGGAATATTGGGGAGCATAAGACGTGCTTGGGAGTGGTTCCTCCCCACCTTCCCCCTCCCTTACAATCGCACATGATAATGAACGCACCCGCACTCGCCCACGTGATACACTACGCCACCTCACACTACATAGGGAGAGCAATGACTCACTCACGTCACTCTCACTTTCCCTAATCCTCCCTGTACTTTCCCTTTCACTCCCCACTCCCTCCACAGCACTTCCTAACTCCCCAAACATAATGCTAGGCCCATATCTGCTCGTCCGACATGGTGTGCGCTCTGGGCCACGATGAGTGATGACCTCATGTCCATACCACATGGCAGCACGTCCCTCGGCTCCGTCATCATCATCGTCCTCATCCTCGTCCTCGAATTCTGATTCCAAATCACATTGGGGACAGGCATGGGATGTTGCACGTGGCTTCTTTGCCTGCTGCCCCTCTCTAGCAGCACGGTAAGTCACGTACTGCTGCTTCCTGGGAGACGGAACTTCCTCGTCACTGCTGGTGGTTTCTTCCTCCTCTGGCTGCACATAATCTTTATCAACAACCTCGTCATCCAGTGGGGAATCACTGTCTCCTGTAAAGGCATCCAGGGAGGCTTGAATTTCGCCATCTGAGAGACCTCTCTTAGCCATGTCTGAGCAGGACCGTTGCTACCAGGTGAGTGGACGAGTGGCGGGTTAGCGCGGGTCGTGCAGGGTTGCTGAGTGTCCTTACCTGGTGGCAGGTAGGGGAAGGTCATGCGAGGATATGTACCGCAAATCAAGCACGAAATTTGAAAATTGTCGAAATTATGCACTTTGCAATTGCACGACGTACCGGTACGTCGCCGGGACTAGCAAATGCAAATCGTTGCAACGTACCCATACGTCGACGGGACGGGGAGGGTTAAAAGGCTCAGCGAGGTCGTAGCACTGCAAGAACTACGCTTTGAGGTTTGGAGAAATCCATCTTTTGAATCATAAGATAATACTCGTGAGTGTCATAAAAACAAGTGTACAGTATATACTCGTACAGTATATATATATATATATATATATATATATATATATATATATATATATATATATATATATATATATATATATATATATATATATATATATATATATATATATATATATATATATATATGGAGCAGCTGTGGTACAGTGGTAGCATGTGCACCTCGCACGCTGGTGGATGCGGGTTCACCTCCTGCTAGAGTTGTAAAAACGTTCACCGAGCCGCTTACTACTTTGGCGGACATAAGGGGTACTGTGGTTGAACCAGTGTTGCATAATAGTATGCTTGCACCAAACTGGCTGAAGGTGGGCCGATTACACTTGGTTCACAGGCGACACACACATCCAAACACACTACAGCACTACGGTCACACTCACAAGCATTTCTTACCTTACATACTGTGGCGTTATGGGGTTAAGGCTGGGGTCACCACTGTGTCATTCCTGGTTATGGTTTTATATATATTTACTAGGGGCTGCACCAAAGCAAATGGTTAGGATAAATAAACGCCAATGTGTTGGGAAGAAATAGACAGGGCATTGATTATTGACTTGGAACAATACAGTGTTATTGCATGATTTCAAAATAGTACAAGGCCATTACATTACAGCATGTGTAGATGAATTACATGAATAAATAGTTACAGACTAATAATATGAGTACTGAATTTAGTTAGAAGCATGAGTGCCGGGCTGTTGTGTTTATGTGTATCGTTTATGTAAAGTTGTACCATGTGGCCAGATTTTACCAGGAGAGATGGAGAGCAAGGCAGGTAGTAGCCGGGTGAAGTTCTGAGTGGAAAGAAGGCCGGAGCTAGGTCGGCCCGCTCGGTTTTAAGCCCCCTAATGAGGTGGGCGGAGCACTGGTAGGCCTAGGTCACCTGAATATACAAATTTGATTGGTTTAGGCTCCACTACAGGTGAGGAGGGAAGAGAAATTGAATTATATTGGTAGCGGCACCAGTAGCGATGCTGATTCCAAGAACAAGGTGGGGAAAAGCCATGAGGGAAGGAAACCACGTGTGTAGGTGAAATGAAGACAAAGCCACGAGGGAAGGAAATCATGTGGGTAGATGAACTGCGAGGTACAATTCTCATCCTACATACAATCTCTACCAGACAGCCTAAACCACTTGGTAGAGATACATTGGCTGTACCGTCCCGACTTCGGTCGGGATAGGCCGGTCCTGCAGTGGATACTCAAACGGCTGTTGCTGCTTATATATATATATATATATATATATATATATATATATATATATATATATATATATATATATGTGTGTATATATATATATATATATATATATATATATATATATATATATATATATATATATATATATACATACAGTTTTCAAAGTGAGTGAATATTTGAAAGTGATTTGGATGTGGTAATTACAAATAGCATCTGTGATAGACAGGAGAATTTCTAATGACAAGTCCATTCCATGGCTATGTGTGATGGAGTAACTTAATAAATGGGGGGGAGGCATGACTATAAACTATGCAATAGTAGCTGGGCATAACTTTCTGTACGAAAATTTGACTAGTGCTTAGTTATTATCAGCAAATGAATGAAAGAGTTATGCCCGCCTTTACAATTGAGCTATTGTATGAGGTAGAACACACACACAGACACACACACACACACACACACACACACACACACACACACACACACAAACACACACACACACACACACACACAAATTCTATACCATACGACATGGAGTGTCTGCAGTTTTTGGTATCAGATTATGCTGGAGTGTAAAATTTTGGAGGTTTGCTGAGACGGCCTGATTGTATGTAGGTAAATGTGGTAGTTATTGATGTAGTTTGTAGGGTTGTGCTGAATGGTGGAGGGATTACGGGAATGACAGGTGTTGATGGGTGAGGGGTATTGACTGGGGGAGTGGTGGGGGCTGATGGGACAGAGTGTGGGGTAGGATCGCCTGAGGTTGACGGAGAGGGTGGGTCGGTGGTTGTAGGTTCAGTGCTGAGGGTAGGGTTTGTGGACGATAGTGTGGGTGGTAGTGAGGGAGTGTTTGCGTCAGTGGTAGTGGTTTGCTGTACTGTATGACGCCTGAGCCTGTGTGTGGTGATGACAGGTAGTGGAGGGTATGAATTGACAAAGGAGATGGTGTGTGTGTGTGTGTGTGTGTGTGTGTGTGTGTGTGTGTGTGTGTGTGTGTGTGTGTGTGTGTGTGTGTGTGTGTGTGTGTGTGTGTGTGTGTGTGTGTGTGTGTGTGTGTGTGTGTGTATGCGTGTGTGTGTGTGTGTGTGTGTGTGTGTGTGTGTGGGTGGGTGGTTCATGTAGGTGTTGATGCTAGGAATTGAGGTGTTGTGGGTGGTTCATGTAGGTGTTGATGCTGAGAATTGAGGTGTTGGGTGTGTACATGTTGTTGGTGGGCTGGCAAGGTTGGCGGTGTTGTCTGTGACTGGGTTTGTGGTGTGGCCGGTTTGACTGTCTGTAGCTACTGTGGATGGTTTTCTCTGTTTGTATATTGTGACTGTTTTGTGTGAGTTTGTGATCACAGGGTATGGGCCTTTGTATGGGGTTTAGAGTGGTGAAGTGCGTTGACCCCTCCTCACGAAGACTTGTTCGGCGTCTGGTAGGGAGTGCGGGATAAACGTCGTCTGTTGCTGGCAAGAATGAGGAGGGACTGGTCATAGTGCCTGCATTGATTGTTGGAGCTCTGGGAGGAAAACCAGGGCTGCCGTACCTGGTTGTGGGGCAAACTGCCTCGGCAGCCTCAAGTCTTCTCTGTACATTAACTCTGCCGAGGAATTCCCCATGTCCTCCTTCTGTGTAACTCTCAAGTTTAGGAGGAGGATTGGCAGCACGACCACCCAATTTACTGGGTGGGGAAGTGCCCTCAGTGCTTCCTTCAGGCGACGATAGCAGTGCTCAATCGTCCCGTTTGTCTGAAGGTGATATGCGGAGGTTCTGTGGTATTTAGCACCCAGGAAGTCCATTTAGGTCCTGCCAGGCCCGAGATTCGAATTGGGGACCTTGATCTGTGATGATGACCTGCAGGATGCCACAGTGAGCGACCCAGGATGTCAGGAAGTGATATGCCACATGGTCAGTTGTAGCGTCCACCATGGGCGTGGCCTCGACCCACCTTGTCATTCTATCTATACATGTTAAGATATAGATTCAGGGAGGGGGCCGAGAAACGTTGAGTTGGTGTGGGAAGCGGTTGAAGTGGTGTTTTGGTATGGCAATGCACTTTTACTGACTGATACGCCACGCATGCTTGGACCCGGTTGGTGGTGTCATGCCTCATCCCTGGTCATACCATTCGCCGGCTAAGTAAGCTATGTGTGCCGCGAATGCCTGGGTGCACCATCTCGTGGTAATGACTGAAGACTTGCCTTCGGAATTGTTGGGAAATATAGGGCCGTGCTGTCCCGCAGGATATGTCACACCAGAGTTTCTGAGGTGTCGGTGACATCAAACTGTTGCAGCTGAAGTGAGGTCATGACCTGCAGCAGTTCTTGGAGTTCCTGATCGTCCTTCTGCTCCCAGGCCAAGGCTGCATGGTCAAGCGAGGGTAGTGTAGGGCCGACAGCTGAAACTCCACGGGACCATAGTTTCCTGAAGCCAGTGGAACGTGTCGTGGCTTTGGGTGTGCTGATAATCAGGGGGCGTTTGGCGTGTGTGGCTTGAGACACTACTAGGACTGTCTCCTGCCATACGCGTTTCCTGCGAATATGCAGGGTGGTGCACATCGTCTGGCTTCCATGCCAAAGTGCATGTGATATGTACACATAACAAAATTGTTCCTTCCTGTTTGGGGATTAGCATTACGAGCACGGTTCACTGAGGTAACACTGTTGGAACACGGAGGGGCTGGGGGATGAATTGCAACACTGGGGTTCTGAGTGGTGAAGCCACTTATTTTACTTTCCAGCTTGTGTATTCTATTTGTTAACTTTGTTAATAAGGTACACAGCTCTGACATAGAACCGTTTTTGTTCACAACACTGTTCACTGACACCACTGTTTCACTAGGGGTAGCACTGGGGGCTATGACAGGGGAAAGAGAGGAGTGTGCACTTACTGGGTGGTTGTCATAATGCTGTTGAGTTTCGTATAGTGTCCGCCCTCTCAATGAACTCAGCAAGGGACGTGCCAGGGCCCAGGGATGCTAGATGGAGTCAGAAGTCTGGTGGCATGAGCTGGAGGAGTCGGTGCTGGAGGAGGTCATCTGGTAATGTGGCCCCAGCTGCCGTGAGTGTGGTCTGGGCAAGGATGGTCGAGGGGTGCTGCTCTTGGGAGTGAATTGCATCTAGCTCCATTAAAAGTGCCCGCAGCAGACTCTCGTTCAGGATTTTATACTTGTGCCCTGTAGGTGGTTTGAGGAGTACGTCCTGAACAAGTGCAGCTAATTGATTTGGGAGAGTGAGGACAACTGCTCTGAATTTGTCATCATCACTGGTATCTTCAGGCCACGCAGCATCAACTTGTGTAAACCACGTATTAATATCGTATGTGAATGTAGGAAGGGATAGTCTGATGTGTGGTAAGGTATCCATGTTGATTAAACACTCCGGGAAGTCACCAATGTGGCGAGGTTTTAAGGTTGGGGTCACCACTGTCATTTTTGGTTATGGTTATATATATATTTACTAGGGGCTAAACCAAGGCAAATGGTTAGGATAAATAGATGCCAATGTGTTGGGAAGAAATAGACAGGGCAGTGACTATTGACTTGGAACAATACAGTGTTACTGCATGATTTCAAAATAGTACAAGGCCGTTACATTACAGCATGTGTAGATGAATTACATGAATAAATAGGTACAGACTAATATGAGTACTGAATTTAGTGAGAAGCATAAGTGCCGGGCTGTTGTGTTTATGTGTATCGTATATGTAAAGTTGTACCACGTGGCCAGATTTTACCAGGAGAGATGGAGAGCAAGGCAGGTAGTAGCCGGGTGAAATTCTGAGTGGAAAGGAGGCCGGAGCTAGGTCGCCTGCTTGGTTTTAAGCCCCCTAATGAGGTGGGTCGAGCACCAGTAGGCCTAGGTCGCCTGAATATACAAATTTGATTGGTTTAGGCACCACTACAGGTGAGGAGGGAAGAGAAATTGAATTATATTGGTAGTGGCACCAGTAGCAATGCTGATTCCGAGAACAAGGTGAGGAAAAGCCATGAGGGAAGGAAACCACGTGTGTAGGCGAAATAAGGACAAAGCCACAAGGGAAGGAAACCACATGTTTAGATGAAATGCGAGGTACAATACTTTGTGGTGTAATACACGCCAGACAGCCTAAGTCACCGGCCAGAGATACATTGGCCGTATCATGCCTGCTTCGGTAGGGATAGGCCGGTCCTGCAGTGAACCTCAATGCCTGATGATGATGATGATTTTATATATATATACATATATATATATATATATATATATATATATATATATATATATATATATATATATATATATATATATATATATATATACACACACACACACACAGTAGACTGCAGCACCAGTCGAGCAGGGCAGTACTCCCGAGGTGGATGGAAGGCTGATGACAGGGAGTGCTGAAGCTCCCGTTTCATCAGCCCCCAGGACTAGTTCCTGACCATCCCCCTCTGCTGAACTTTTTCAGTGTCTCAGTTACACAGAGAGTAGGCCAGCATGCTCTCCAATACAAATTTCTCTATCTACACCAAACTACATGCACAGTACTCACTACACTTCCTTTTCCAAAATTCAACAATATTAATGGCTTCTCAACACTCAGCCTCGGAGTCCCCACGGGGGGGAGGGACCATAAATGCCCCCACCTTCTGCCCCTCTCCTGGTGACGACTTGAGCTGCCTAGAGCCACTTTCTGACTCACTTCTTCATTTCGGCAACATTCGCGGCCTTTCGTCTAACTTTCGCTCTGTTGAGCACCACCTCTCCTCCTCTAAACCTCATCTTCTCTTTCTGAGACTCAGCTGTCTGAGACAACTGACAGCAAACCCTTTTCTGTATCATCCTTCTTTCTCTATACTCATTTCAAAGCCAAAGGTGGCTGTTGTGTATATATACGCAACGACTTTATCTTGCTCTTGTGTTCCTGAACTCGATTCTTCTGAATTCTCTACACTCTGGCTTGGGTTTTCCTGTCATTCACTGACTAACTATATCTGTGCTGTTTACTTATCCCCTAATTCTACTGACTATCAAAAATTCTTCAACTATCTTACTTCTACGATGGAACACATTCTATCCATTTCTCCTTTCTCTGAAATCTCCATTTTAGGAGATTTCAATGTTCACCACCACCTTTGGTTCTCCTATCCTTTCACTGATCCACCTTGTGAACAAGCCTACATCTTTTCTATCCTTAATGATCTAGAGCAGCTTGTACAGCACCCTACCCATATCACAGACTGCCTTGGAGAGAGCTCCAACATACTTGACCTCTTCCATACAACTAATCCTTCTGCTTACACTGTTAATCTTATCTCTTTGTTGGGCTTCTCTGATCACAACCTTATCACCTTAACCTGTCCTATCACTCCAGTATGGTCTGTGGATCCTCCAGGGAAACGTCGTCTGTGGCATTTTGGAGCCACGGATTGGGAGGTCTTCAGACAGTACTTCTTTGATTTTCCCTGGAATGATTATTGTTTCCATGGCCAGGAGCCATCTGAGTGTGCCTTGCGCATTACGAAGGTTATTCTCTCGGGCATGGAAGCATACATTCCTTTCTCGTATCCTTTGTCTAATGCAAGAAAGCCTTGGTTTAATCACGCTTGTCCTAATGCTGTCCACAACAAAAGGTACCAGAGCCAACCCACCCCTGAATCACATCATCTTTACGTTTCTGCCCTGAATCGTGCTAAGTCTGTTCTTCGCCCTGCTAAAAACAATTTCATCTGTATTAAATGCTCTCAACTCTCCAACTCGAATTCTTCCTGCTCCTTCTGCCACTTTGCCAAAAACCTTTCTAACAACTTTACCTCATCATCCTTTCCTCCTCTTTTCTACTCTGATGGTTCTGTACCTAATTTTTCTACTGATGAAGCAGAACTTTTCGCACAGACTTTCTCCTTTCCACTTTAGACGATTCCAGTCTTGTTCCTCCACTTCCCCCCTCTGACTTCCTCACGGCTGACATTAAAATTTCTTCAGTTAATGTATTTTCTGCCATCACTGGCCTCAATACTAACAAGGCATATGGGCCTGATGGAGTCCCTCCTGTTGTTCTCAAGAACTGTGCTTCTGTGCTTACACCCTGCCTAAGCAAACTCTTTTGCCTTTGTCTGTCAACTTGTACCTTTCCTTCTTGCTGGAAGTTTGCTCTCATTCAGCCAGTCCAAAGAAAGGTGACCATTCCCAACTCTCCAACTATCGTCCAATTGCTTTAATGTCCTGTATTTCAAAAATTTTCGAGTAAATTCTGAATAGAAAAATTTTAAACCATCTTTCCTATCACAATCTTCTTTCTGATCGTCAGTATGGGTTCTGTCAGGGACGCTCCACAGGCGATCTTCTCACCTACCTTTCAGACTTCTGGTCATCCTCCTTTCGGGACTTTGGCGAAAGCTTTGCCATTGCAATTGACATCTCATAGGCTTTCGATCAAGTCTGGCAGAAATCTTTAATTTCCAAACTGCCCTCTTACGGTTTGTATCCTTCTATCTGTGCCTTCATTGTTAGCTTCCTCTCTGGTCGTTCTATAGCCGCTGTTGTAGACGGCCACCGTTCCTCTCCTAGATCTATCAACAGTGGTGTTCCTCAGGGCTCTGTCCTATCACCAACTCTCTTTTATTCATCAATGACCTTCGAAGCTGTACATCTAACCCTATCCACTCATACGCTTATGGCTCCACCCTTCACCTTTCCATTCAGTTCCCGCAACGCCCTGACTTGGCTCGTATCTCTGAGTGGGGCAAAAGTAATCTAATTGTTGTTAATACATCTACGACTCAGTTGTTACACCTACCAACCCGACAAAATCTTCCACAGGTATACCCACTAATGTTTAATAATATTCAGCTCAATCCTGCATCATCCCTGAACATGCTTGGGGTTTCATTTACTCCGGACTTATCTTGGAAAGATCATATTACATCTCTTGTAAAATCTGCTTCCAAGAGATTGGGTGTGCTAAGCCGACTCCATTCTTTCTTTACTCCTGCATAATTGTTGACTCTATAAAGGGGTTTTATCCGTCCCTGTGTGGAGGACAACTCTCATGTGTGGGGAGGCTCCCCACATACAACTCTTCTCAATAGGGTGGAGTCAGAGGCTTTTCGTCTCATTAACTCTCCCCCTCTTACTGACTCCCTTCAACCTCTGTCTCTTCACCGCACTGTTGCATCTTTATCTCTTTTCTATCGCTACTTTAATGGTCACTGCTCCTCTGAACTGTCTGCATGCATTCCTCCACCTTTACAACGAGCGCGTAGCACCCATCTAGCAGCAAACTCTCATCCCTTTTCTGTCCATCTCTCTAATGCAAGAGTTGGCCGTTACTCCCAGTCATTAATTTATGCAGCAGGTCAGCTCTGGAACTGTCTCCCTTTGTCTGTATTTCCTGCTGCCTATGATCTCCACTCTTTCAAAAGCAGTGTGTCCAGGCATCTCGAAATGAATGGATCTGGAATTTGGCTCTCTATTGTATTTTGTTTTTTTTCTTGGAGGGAACTGTTATTGTGGGCTCATGGCCTTTGGTTCCTTCTTCCTGGCATATATATATATATATATATATATATATATATATATATATATATATATATAAAAAAATCTATCTATATATATATCTATATATATATATATATATATATTATATATATATATATATATATATATATATATATATATATATATATATATATATATATATATAGTATATGGTTGTTGGAGACGGGACAGAGCCCCTGTTTGCAATCCACGTCACAAGCTATGCACAGTTTTCCAAGATAAATGGTTGCCTTTGCGTGTTAGCGTGCGTCGTGTATTAGTACACGTAGGTGTGTTCTGAGTGCTAACATGGTGGAGAGAGTGGATGGCCATAGAAAGATAGATGCTGGTGCATCGACCACACAAGAAAATAATTACCTAACTTTGACTTATTTTTTTCTTTCTTTTTGGAACCTTTGTGGGAACGACGTAACATAAAGTGATGTACAAGACAAATCCTTTAGAACTGACCGTGGTATTTTGATGTTGTTATAGTGCATCAGTAGTCCATATTTCGTCCAGCACAAATAACAGATCGTAGCATTATGAAAGGTATTAGCTCTTGCCATTAATTAACCACTAACTATCACGAACTTTTTCATCAGATAATCAGCAATTGGACAATAACGTAGCCATTAACATCTTCATTATGCACCTGCTCTGAACATCCATGCCAGCTGCCAACTTTGTTTAAAGTATCTATCAGCTCTTTTTTCATAATCAGCACTTACGTTTTCTTAATTATCTTTCCTCCAAATAATAATCTTGAAGTTTTCAAATCATGAAAAGAAGTCACTGAACTGCCTCTGATAATCCTTCCAAGCTTTTTTACCGCAACCCGATCACAGCAGTGATGTCCTTTTCATTTTATTCCTGCCATCCCCGGGCAAATATATCCAGCTCGAGATATTTTGTCGACAGGAGGGATTAAATATATCCTTTATTAACCCTGTCATTACTGTGGTGCTTTCCTAAGGGAAGTAAGGTCGTCTGGTTACAGCAAAGATGCATTTTTTTTTTTCACTGGATAAAGGGATCAAGAAAAACTGTGAGCCACAGGGCAGATCACAAAATATGGTGGGAAGCTCACCCAGTTACAGTCCGTTCAGCTCTACCTGAAAATGTGCGTGTAGGTTCTGCTTGCACGTGAAAGTTTAAATATAGTGTTTACAGAAAGTGATTTTAGTTTCCTCCTCCGTTATCAAGCAGCACAACCACTCAGTCGAAAAGCAAAGCGCTAGGTAGAATAATCTACTTTATTATACTTCTCCATATATATATATATATATATATATATATATATATATATATATATATATATATATATATATGGTAAAGTTTATTGTTTTCATATTATTATTATTCTTTTACTTTGCACTTTTTTCTTTGATCTTGATGATATTATACAGGAAGGTTCCCTAGGGTAACCTAAGTACTTGTGCCAAATATAAATGACCATGATCTAATTTTGAAGGTCATATACTGACTTTGATAAAAATTGCATATTTGAAATTGAAATATCTCAGAAACTACTTGGGATACAGCTATTTGGCTTAAAATTCGATTATGAAAGATTTTCCTGAGAATTTTGGCTGAATATCTTGCCATTTAGCCCCACGGAAAGTACCGAATTCAAGTCTGCTCAGTGTTTTCTTTGTAACACGTTTTAGAGAAAACCACAAAAGCTGTAAAGCTGTAACTTTATATATATATATATATATATATATATATATATATATATATATATATATATATATATATATATATATATATATATATATATATGTGGTCCCTCTTATTATATGAAAGGATTATGGTTATAGTTAAAAAGAAAAAACAGTTAGCCAGTTATTGAGACAAATGTAAAATTTACAAGTGCTTCATCTTATATATTTTGTTTTTTTGCACTAATGAAAAATAATTAACAAATAAAATGTGCAAATATCAAATGTTGTGTTCATATGACGTTTATAGGCAGTGAACACAAAAGCAGCATTTGCATGACTACAAAGATAATCAATTCCATAAATAGATATGAGCTTGCTTTCTTATTTTGGTCATACAATAAGTAAATAGGTAACTAGTTGTATTGCTTTTTCTCATAGGTTGTCTGGAGGGAACTGTTGGAGTTAGTATTACATGGTAACTTAAAGGTTACATTAGATGTGTGGGATGCTGTATTTCAAAACCTCATTGGCTGAAATATTAACAGACTTATGTCTAAAGAAAAATTTCGCAAAATTATACTTCATTTTCGCAGCATTATACTTTAAAGTACTGCTTATGACAGAAACATGCTTGTGTAGAAACAACAGTTTGCGCAGTTGCCAATGCAGAATGTGATCATCCATGAAGTTCAATATTTTTATCAAAATAAGGCAAATTCCAACCACTTGCCAAGTAACAAAGTTCGTAGACTAAGCCATGTCTACAGTAATTCTAGTATGTTTGTAGACTAAGTTGGAAGTGCATGTATTCTATTTATACATGCGACAACATGTTTTGAAAACACATCCTCCTCATATGCATATTAATTTGTGTTTATGTTATACCAGTAAAATTTAGTATTATAATGTTCATGTTCACAAATTCAAGCAAAAAAATACCTTTCCTATCATAGCCTGCTTTCTGAACGTCAGTGTTGTTCCACCACAGAAGTTCCGCTGGCAATCTTCTCGCCATCCTTACAGATTCATTGTCATTCTTTCATCGGGACTTTGGTGAAAGCTTTCCCATTGCACTTGATATCTCATATGATTTCGATCGAGTCTGGCATAAATCTTTAATATCCAAACTGCCCTCTGATTGTTTCTGTCCTTTTACTATGTCTAGCTTCCTTTCTGGTCGTCCTGTAGCTGCTGTTGTAGATGGCCACAATTCTTCTTGAGATATCAATAGTGTGTTCTCCAATGTTGTGCCCTATCGCCAGTCTCTTCCTTCTAATCATCAGTGACCTTCAGAGCTGTACATTTAGCCAAACCCACTCATACACTGATGACTCCACCCTTCACCTTTCCATTCATTTCTCAATGTCCATCTCAGCAGTCACTTCAACAAACACGGGATGAGGCAATGGCACACCTAATGTCTAACTTGGTTCATATATCTGATTGTGGTAAAAATAATCTTGGTTTTAACATATCAAAAACTCACGTCTTACATCTTTTTACCCGCCAAAATCATCCATACGGTATTTTCAAATTTTCAACAATACCCATCTCATTCCTGCATGTCTTTGAACATACTTAGTGTTTCATTCTCATGGAATTTGTCTTGGAAAGATCACATTACCTGTTTTGTAAAATCTGCTTCCAAGAGATTGCTTATGCTAAGCTGACTCACTGTCTTCTTTGCCCTCACACAGTTATTGTCTTTATACAGGGGTTTTATTTGCCCCTCTGTAGTCTACAACTCCCATATGTGGGGAGGCTCCCTATATACAGTTCTTCTCAACAAGGTTGAGTTAAAGACTTTTCGTCTCATTAAATCTCCTTCTCTTACTGGCTTCCTTCAACCTCTGTCTCTTCATCGCACTGCTGCATCTTTATCTCTTTTCTATTGCTACTTCATTGGTCACTGCTCCTTTAAACTGTCAGTTTACATCCTTCCGCCACTATGGCAGGCAAATAACACCCGTTTGGCAGTAGACTTTCTTCCCTTTTCTGTCCAACCCTCTAATGAAAGACTTGAATGTTACTGGCAGTCCTTCATGTATGCAACAGGTCAGCTCTGAAACTGTCTTCGTTTGACTGTATTTCCCAGTGCCTATGATCTCCAGTCTTTAAAAGCAATATGCCTTAACATCTCGAAATGAGCATATCTTGAATTTCTCTCTCTCTCTCTCTCTCTCTCTCTCTCTCTCTCTCTCTTCTTTTTCTTCTTCTTCTTCTTCTTCTTCTTGGGGGGAACAATCCTGCAGACTTCTGATCTTTCTCTCCTTCTTCCTTGCATAAAGATGTAGAGGACAGTGAGCATAGGTACCAACAGCATCTTTATTTTAGACATTTCGACATTAAAATGTCATTATCAGTGATTTCAAAGGAATAATGTAAAACAGTGAAACAAAGTGCTAAAACATATTTACACAAAAAAATGTCAAGGGGGACTAAAGTAGAGTTATGTAAAATAAAGTAGATGTAGTGCTGCTTAAAGATAGGTTATGGGTCTTAGTATACAATGATTCAAGCAATCTTAAGTTACTCTTTGGTTTGCAAGATAATATTTTAAAGCACTCTTTCTTAGATATAATGTCACAAGATATGCAAAGAGCCCATACTGCTAAGTGAGGAGGCGATATGAGTCTTCGACCTGTCCTGCTCAGCTGACCCATATACTCGTCTGCCCTGACTTTGAAAGCACGGGTTGTGTTACCAATATACCCGACCTGGCAACCTGGACTTGTGAAACAATAGACGACAGACAGGTGTAGCTCCGTTGAAACGGAGTCCTTAATGTGAAAGGAAGAGCCAGTTTTAGATGATGGCACATTTTGGTATTTAGTATTCCCAAAGCCTACTTTCTCAGGGTAGTAATAATTTTTTTTACAGTTTTTGTTGTAAACTGTTAAAACTTATGCCTATATGACCTTGTTACAGAAGTCTCTGTTTCTGCCATTCACATATTCTCTGTTCGATGATGAGATTCTTTTTCAAGATTTTTTTTTTTTTTTTAAATAATGCCTATAGTGAAAACCTGTTCTATCTGTTCATAGAATATTTCTGAACAGTCATTACATGCATAAACAACATTCCCACTGCTAGTAAAGAGGTATTTTTATCTTAGTTGGCGCCATATGAGCGATATTTCTGTTCTGATGAAAGATTGTTTACTTTGGAGTCTTGCTATATTTATTTCCTAAATTGGCTTCAAGATTATATTAAGGAAATAATTCAAAACAGCCTTTCTTTCATGTTAACTCCTTAACTGCGGGGCGTCACTTTCGTGAAGCTCGTGCACAATGGATCATACCGCGGGGCGTCACTTTTGTGATTCTGTGTTATTTTGAATTATCCCGGGCTTTCAAGTGGTGGCTTGTATCATCTATCAGTACTGCCAATGTCCAACACTAGTCAGCACTCCAAATCTCATCCGTACTCCCATCCATTGTTGACATTTTAGCCATTTTCCCCCGTTCCTGACTCCCTTCCCTACCTCCCCTCCATTACCCTGTCCTCTCACCTCCCCGGCCGCACTGTGCTAAGCAAATCTCCCCAGGATTTTTCCACAGATTTCATCCATTGAAATAAGCCCTATGCCCTATACTTATACAAAATAATATATACAAAAAAAAAAATAAGGTAAGTGATAGTGGTATACACCAGGAATTGGCTAATTATCACCTGACAACACCTCACATGCATTTATTCGCTACATTCCCACGGTAATTTCCCCTTTGAATTATGCCTTGTAATCTATTTCTGTAATAAAAATATATATCAGAAAGGAAGGGAGAAGCCTAAGTGACATTTACATTCACCTAGAACTACCTATTTCTTTATGTATTGCCGAGATTTTCTACCAATAATTTATTAGCATGTAAGTTAGCAGCTGTCAGCCCCATTGTCACTGTCAACCCTTGCCTTCTCAGATAAGCTGCGCCATTTAGTTCCTTGTCCTCCTCTGTGGTCAAAGCATGTCGCACTCGCGCTCCGCCATTTCTGCCGCTTCTGCACCCATTTCAAAGGGCCCCATGACCTCTACACCCAGAAAAACTCATGGGGGAAGCAGGAAAGGACTAAGTGACTCTGCAGTGGAACGTGAACTAGCCGAATTATCAATGGTGATGATGGATAGTGACTTTGACCCTTCGGGGGATTCGTGTGATGAGCCGGGTGAGGAAATCGAGCCAGAAACTACTAGTATGAGTGCTTCAGTGTCCCAGGTTATCCCTAACTCCATGGGAAAGGAGCCATTAGTGAAGCAAGGGAAGGAATTTGGGAAGGGAATGAAAAGGTGGCGGGTTAGCCCCGGAACAATGGCCCCACGTGACCCAGCCTGCCATGAGTCCCGAGTTGATTCACCTCCCCGTTCCCCAAGCCCCACTTCACTCATTTCTTTCTCTTCTTCTGCTGAATTTTCTCCGGAGTCTTCGTCGTCGGAGTCACCACCAGCATCAACAGTGAAGGCAGGCCGTAGAGGAAGAGGTAAATCCCTGACCCATAAAAGTAGAGTTGCTAGTAGAGTAAGGGCTGCTAGTGCTGTACGGCAACCCAGGGTCAGTGTGAGTGACCTTGAACCTGATAAATCTGCCTCACAGCCACCCTCCACCCTCACCCACCCTACACCGCCACGACAGGGAATCCTGGACGCCATCGCGTGGACGGAAGGGTCCGATTTTGTCCCTGAACGTCTCCAATTTGACGAGAGTTCCTCAGGAGTACAGCCTGCCTTCACTCTTGACGAGGATGCTGAGTGTGTGGACTTCCTTTTGGCCTTCCTCAATGACGAAGTCATGCAGCACATATGTGATGAGACCAACAGGTATGAATTACAATGTGCTGCAAATGGTACAGGTGCAGCCAAGATGCAACAGTAGTCCATGCTGGGAGTGCAGGAGCTGTATGTGTTCTTCACCCTCATGCTTCTCATGCCACACTCAAAGAAGCATGAGTTGGAAGAATACTGGTCCATGGACCCCTTACTACCCTCACCCACCTTCAATAAGTACATGGCCAGAGATCGCTTCCGGAACATCATGGGAAACCTGCACTTTGCCAACAACAATGTACCTTCCCAAACCGACCCACTCTGGAAGATCCGGGAGATTCTGAGCAGAATGAAGGTTAAGTTTATGACATTCTTCCACCCCTTTCAGAAGGTTGTCATTGACGAATCCTTGGTTTTGTTCAGAGGACATCTTAGGTTTGTGCAGTACATTCCAAGCAAACGCCATTGCTTTGGAATCAAGTTCTTTGTACTGTGCGACTGTAAGATGGGGTACATCCTTGACTTCGTCATTTATTCAGCCAGCACTGTCAATCTTGATAAAACACATCTCCTTGGCTTCTCAGGCTGTGTAGTGAAAGTGCTCCTTGAAAGGTATTTTGGTGGGAATCATGTGCCGTATACAGACAACTATTTTACAGCACCGAAACTTGCCAAATACCTTTCAGAGCACGGCATCGGCTCCTGTGGCGCTGTGAAGAGTAATCGTGCCCACTTCCCTAAGTTCCCAGAGGCAGGAACCTCGCAGCGTGGAGACGTGCACCTACGCAAGTCTGAGAAGATGCTGGCAATACGGTGGCATGACAAGAGGGTCGTGCACATACTCACCACCGTACATAAGGGGGAAATGACACAGTGGGAAGGTCGACCGTAGGACAGGCGAACCTGTGAGGAAACCTGATGCTGTCTTAGACTACAATATCAACAAGCGGCTGGTGGACAAATCCGACATGATGATTGGAGAGATCGACTGCCTCAGGAAGAATACTAGGTGATACAGGAAAGTTTTTCTGCATCTCATAGACATGACGATGCTGAACGCCTTCATCCTGTACAAGATGAAGGTCAAGCCACCCAAGTCCTTCTCCCTGAGGTTGTTCGCCAGGACTTGTGTTCAGCAGCTGCTTGAAAGATATGGTAGGGTGACAGCAGCAACTCCAAGGCGTCATCCAGTAACACTTTCCAACAGACTTGAGCTGAGGGCGTACATGGATCAGCACAGGCTGGTGCAAATGCCTGCCACAGGCAAGAGGAAGGCTGCGATCCGCAGGTGCCAGGTGTGTGCACATACCACCCGACGCACACCTGAGCACAAACGCACCTCTTGGCAGTGCGCTGAGTGCCAGGTTCCCCTCTGTGTTACCTACTTCTTTGATTACCATAGCCAGAAGCAGTTCTAATAGTGCAAATGGGAAAGGAAAATAATGTGAAAATAATGTGTAAATAATGTGTAAATAGCAAGTGAAAGCAATGGATGTACAGTACATATGACTGAACAGTGTAATATAGTTTTATGTTACTGAAAGTGACAGTGAATAACATAGTGTAAGTAAAATAGAAGTGTAAATATTGAAAATACAATAGAAAATGTTGATAGAAATGTAAGTAATTAGTAATATAAGAATATGGGTACAAATACTTGAGATTATAAAAGTGAAAGTGAATCCGTGGCTCTCTACGTATTTTACTGAATGAAAAATTGAATGACTTCAGTGACAATAAACTAATACTACTGAAGGAAACTTATGGATAAAGACTCCAGATATATATAAGTGTTATATAGTAATAGAAATATGAAGTGTGAGGGGTTTTATGAATAATAAATGACAGAATACCAACAGTGAACTAGCGCAAGTGGGAAGGTCATAAGCGCTCGTAATTTTCATTGCTTTCACAGTGTTTTTTTTTTTGGAGTATGGATCCCAAACGACTTGATAATCATAGAATAGTGTTTATAGTGATAATATCTGGCTGTGGTAATCATATTACGGGTTGTCGGGAAGTATAAAGTGGAGACTTCGTTACCCAACTTCAGAGGTCTCCACAAGTCCTACGGTAATCGACGAAGGCTCAACAAACATCCCAGGCGAAAACTGAAGGTATGTGCCATAAGCATATTTAATTTTAATATTCTAGGACTAATAACTGATTTTTGGCAAAATATTTTTTGAGAGTCTGTCGGAGCCCGAATAACCCTGCGGGACACGCAAAACACTGGGAAACAAGCCCACGGTGTAAGGGTTAAGGACCCTGTTCCATCGGAGCTACACCTGTCTGTCGTCTATTGCTTCCCTTGTCCAGGTTGCCAGGCAGGGTATATTGGTAACACAACCCGTGCTTTCAAAGTCAGGACAGACGAGCCTATGGGTCAGTCGAGAGGGACAGGTCGAAGACTCTGGTCGCCTCCTCACTCACCAGTAAGGAATCATTTGCATCTTGTGAAAAGAGTACTTTAAAATATTATCTTGTGCATCAAATACTAACTTAAGATTGCTTGAATCAATGAACATTAAGGTCCATAATCCATCAATGAATAACGCTATGTCTGCATTATGCTACATAGCTCTGCTTTAATCTCCCTTGCTTTCGGCATCTTTTTTTTACATTCATTTTTGTACAAAACGTTTTAATTCCTAGGCTTGCTATATTATCTTCTACCTTCTAGATGATTGATGATGACATTTTAATGCTGAAACGCCTGAGATATTGTTTGTATTTTCGCTCATTGTCCTCTTCTTGCTCAGGCTGAGGTTCCCTATGAGCTCCCCACTACCTGATGAGATCACAGAGTTCATATTTACATTAAATACTGAAAAGCACTTCGACGAACTAGATTGTAATTTTTTTTATAGTTTGTATTAGGTAAACCGCCATGGCAGTCGCAGGTGCCATCTGTTTACTGACTGAAGAAATTTCACCGTCTTTTTGACAACTGAGGCTTACTTTGCATATACAGTATATATATATATATATATATATATATATATATATATATATATATATATATATATATTTTACTACAACCTTGTAGAACAAACTGTGAAGTGTCTTTTTGTAAAAAGAGGTTAGCATCACAACAAATACTAGGCTGTGGTGCCATAGGCGAGGAAGAGAGGGAAGTCACCAGCTAAATATCTCACTATTATAAATATTTTATTTCAAGATTCACATATATTTCCTATCGTTTCTGTCTGTCTGTCTGTCTATCTGTCTGTCTGTCTCTCTCTCTCTCTCTCTCTCTCTCTCTCTGTGCTTGCTTTTGCTGCTGAAAATCTATACATAGTGTGGGATATATAGCAAATTGCGCTGTAACCATGAAGCTTAAGTCCTTGCAAATGGATTTAAGATCGACAAAACATGACGAATGGCGACGGTAAAGCAGGAAGGATTTCTCAAGAGCTAGAAATTCAAACCAATATTTTAAAAAAATGATTAAATAACTATATGAAGAAATAAAGAAATAACAACCGCGCGGTAAAATTAATTTTGGCTTTGACAACTGGCTCCAATAACTATCTTCAATGTTAGTGTCAAAGAAAATCAAAGATAGGACAGAAGAGTATGGCTCTCTCGGATAGACTAGATCTATCTATCTATCTATTGCCAGACGCCTCAATCCCGTTTGGGGTGGCCACAAACAAATCGCCTTTTAGATTTTCCTGTACTTCCTATAACTCTCCCTTCAAATTACTAAAGGTAAGACAAAAAAAAAAAAAATGGAAGGTCGAAGAATGTAGAAAACAGAAAACTATCAAGATTTGGTCCGAAGATTCCGAATATGAAGAATTATTAGTATGGGACCGAAAAAATGCCTAAGTTAGGACCAAAGAATATGGCTTTCTCGAATATTTTACATCTCTTTTCCTCTAGTTTATGTACTGGTCTTTGTTAATAATAATATTATGATTAAGACAGAAGAATGTCCATGTTTTGAATAAAGATTATCCAGGTTAGGAGGGAAGGATGAAGGACTGAAAAAGGTCTATACTCTAGTTAGAAATGAGGGATGGCAGGGTGAAATCTGAGGGATGTCACATTCCCGGACAGGTTAGGTCCCAGGTTTGGTTTTTGTAACACCAGTAACTAAGCTGTCTCATTTATTTGCTGAAGAAAACCTATCCATCCATCCATCATCCAATCCTAAGTTGCCCCATGAGGAGCGTAGGAGCCCGGGGCTAGGCAAGTTGGTCCTTGCATTTAAGATGAGAGTGAGAATATCTGTCCTAGTATAATAAATTTTCCCTCTTATATGTAACTGTATGACTCCGTAAATAGTCTTAGGCTTTTAGTTCCTAGTTTCATTAGCTTCCATGACTCTGGAAGTTTGTTCGGAATTTCAAATGTTCACGTTTAAGATTATCAGGTTTTCATAATTTTCAGTTTGATATTTATAGTTTCCTGCAGTTTCCCAACACTCATGTTCTCTGATCTTTAAAACCGTTACCTTATTTGCTGGTTCCTAACTCCTTCACTAAGCTGACGTCTGTTTTACTGCTTTCTTGCTCCCTATTGAGGACAGGACCCAGATATTAAAAAAAAAAATCGTGGCACAGAAGTAAATAAAACTGGTTTTCAACTCCATAACTATCAGACATACCTGTAAAACTGAAGAAAATCGTCCGGTGGTAAGACGTCACCGTGTTAATGAAATAAAGATTCTTGAATAAGTGGATATCTGTATCCAACACCAGTTTTAAATTTTTCACCCACAGTTAAATGACGCATAAAAAACGTGACGAGAACTTCCCTAATAGTTCAGGTACAAAATATTGCACTGTTCAGTGCTACCGGAAAATGAAGTCAGAAGTATGTGTATCATTTGGAATGTTGATTGACTGGTGTGCAGTTTTACGTGACAAGGTAACTGTGTGTGTGTGTGTGTAATTATAAATTCACCGGGTCGGTCAGGATCACCTGATGGTCGTGATCGTCAGCTTTTACCCTCCCGGAAGGGAGCTGAGAGCTCATATAGTCCGATCTAAGGGCAAGGCTGTGACCTTCACACACGCACACACCCGTCCCCTTGCTCAAGGAGGACAGTAACCACCCACTTCGTCAGTGAAACTTTTCTCAACCTGAGCGAGGCGCGAACTCCCATCTACCAGTTGGCAAGCGAGAACGTTACCACTGCACCAGCTAGTGTGTGTGTGTGTGTGTGTGTGTGTGTGTGTGTGTGTGTGTGTGTGTACTCTCACATGTGAAGTATATCTGGACGAAAACACAGAGGGCGGGTTTATGGCTGTGGCGCTGTGGCCACCATACTGGAATTCGAGGGAGGGCAACTTTATTGAGGCAGGTTTTCAGCTGTAGCCCAACATCTGATATAAGCCAAGCCTATGGTCTAAATAGAAACAATAGCCGACAGCATTCAACGTTTGTTGCACATGGAAAGGTATGCTTGGACACTATGTGCTAGACATGCGGTTGGTCAAATACCGTAATGTGGAAAGATAATCGGAGACATACAGTTCCAATTTTCATGAAATGTGTACTGGATTGTAAGACAGGATTGTGAACGTATGAAATGGAGTGAATTAAGAGCCGTCATCAGAGGGAGATGCGTTAAATTGAAAATATCGTAAGAATACTGACCAGTGCATCAGTGATATTAAAGAGTTTATCTGTCATTCTTCCTGTCTATCTATTTATCCATCAATTGATAAGCGGAAATACGAGGGATAATTCAAAACAACAACAAAACAGCAGAAACAGTAAAATAATAAAACAACAAAACAACAACAAAATAAAACAAAAGCAGCAAACCCACAATAACAAAACACCAGTAAACAACATAATAACAAAACAAATGCAACAAAAATACAACAACAAAAGAACAAAAAGCAATAAACCAAAAACAAAAGAACAAAAACAAAACAACGAATATTAACAACACAGCAAAATGTCAACAACCAAACATCAACAACATAAAACAACAAAAAACACAAAAAACAACAACAAAACATCAACAACAAACCAGCATCAACAACAGAGCAAGAAAATAACAAAACAAACAAGGACAATAAAAATCAACATAAACAAAACATCACCAAAGCGAGAAAACATGAAAACAAAACAACAATCACAAAACAACAAAATGAATGACGAAAAAACAAAAATAACAACAACAGCAAACCAACACACAACAAAACAAAATAACAACCATAAAACACAACAAAACAGCAACAACAAAACAACAGCAACAATACAGCACAACAACAAAACAATACAGCACAACAAAACAACAAAAACAAACAACAAAGCAAAAAAATAAAACAATAACAACAATGACAAAGAAAAAGCAACAAAACAGCAACAAAACAACAAAACAAAGCAACACAACAACAAAACTACGACAAACCACAACAAAACAAAAACAAACAACAAAACAAAACATCAACACAAAAACGTCAAAAAACAAAACTACAAAATGACAATAACAGCAAAAGAAAAACAACAAAACAGTGACAGCAACAAAATAACGAGTAAACAACATCAGCAACAAAACACCAGCAATACAACAAAACAATACAATACACACAAAGGAAAACAACGAAATGACAAAACAACAGAACAACAAAACAGACAAAATTATAAAAGAAAGCAACAAAACAAAACATAAATAACAAGCAACAAAAAAAAATAACCAAACCAAACAAAAAGAAAGCACCAACAAAACAACAAAGCAACAAATAAAACAAAATATCAATAACACAACACAAGAACAAAACATCAGAACAATACAAAGCAACAACTGGTACACAGCAACAGCTACACAACTAAACAAATACTAAAATCAATAACAATAACAACAAAACAAAAACAACAAAGCAACATCAACATAACAGCAACAAAACAACAACAACTACAAGTACAAAGCAACAAAATAAGAGAATAAAACAAAACAAACAAAACAGTAATAAAGCAACAAAAGAATGTAAGAATAAAACAACACCAAAAAATGACATGACAACAATAATACAAACATACAACAAATAAGAATACCAAAAAATACCAAAACAACAACAAAACAACAGCAACAACAATATAATGACATAAACACAAAATAAAACGAAAACAACAACATAACAAGAACACAAAGCAATAAAAGAAAAAACAACAAAACAACGACAAAATAACAAAACAACAAAGCATCGACAGTAACACCAAAACAACGACAGCTACATAACATAAAACAAGAGCGACCAACGACCAACAATAAAACGACACACGAACAACAACGAAACAATAGCAACAAAGTAAAAACAATAATATCAAAACAGCAGCAACAAAACAACCCCAAAACAACAATAACAAATCAATGACATCAATAAAACAAGAAAAGAACAAGAACAACAAAAACAAAATGAAATAAAAAACAACAAATTACAAAACAAAACAAAAACAACAACAGAACATCGACAACAAAGCAAAAACTACAAACAGTAAAAACAGAACAACAGAAAAAAAATGACAATAAAATAACACCAGATAAACAAAACAACACCAAAACACTAAAACAACAAAATAAAACCAAAAAACAACCCAAAAAACATCAAAGACAAAAAACACATCAGATACAAAACTTGAGGCCCCCAAGGGGGGAATCGCACCAGCCAGGAGCCGATACATATCTCGCGCTGCCTGGAATATGACCTTGACCCTAACCTACATTCACCAATTTCGAACTCGTAGATTATCATCCCTGCTGCACACCTTTAAAATTTTGCGATTATATCTTGAGTGGCTGCAAAGTTATCGCGCTAACAGACACACAGACATACAGGCAAACTGAAAACAATACTCGTAGGAGATTTTCATCCATACTACTCACCTGTAAAACTTTGTGATGATATCTTGAGCAATTGCGAAGTTATCATGCTAACAGACAGACGTTGACCGACTTTCACCAATTTCGAACTCTAGATCGATTTTTTCTCTGCTACACATCTGTAAAACTTTGTGATCATATCTTTAGTGGTTGCAAAGTTATCGTGCCAACAAACACATAGACCTTGACCTACTTTCACCAATTTCAAACTCGTTGGAGATTTTCATCCCTAGTACACACCTGTAAATTTTTATGATGATACCTTGAGCAGCTGCGAAGTTATCGTGCTAACAGACACACAAACCTTGACCTACTCTCACCAATTTCGAACTCGTAGGAGGGTTTCATCCTTACTAAACACACATGTAAAATTTTGTGATGATATCTTGAGCGGTTTCGAAGTCATCGTGGTAACAAACAGACAGATGTTACGTTCACCAATTTCGAACTTGTGATCATTTTTTTTTTTTCCATACTACACACCTGTAATATTTTGTGATGATATGTTGAGCTGTTGCGAAGTTATCGTGCTAACACACACACACACACACACACACACACACACACACACAAAGCAGAAAACAATACCAGCTTAACTATCACAGCTGGTAACAACATCAACAGGAAAACACAAGCAAAATAAAAACAAAACAACAGTAAAGCAAGAAAACAAAACAGAAAAAAACAGATCAGCAGCAGAGCAATAAAATTACCAAACAGTAGCAATAAAGCAACAAATACTAAACAAGTGCACTCATTGAGTGCAACTGATCTAAAAGGCTGAATATTTGACTTCGTCGTGTGACCTTGAGTTTCAACAAATTACTCTCAAAATCTGAGTAGGCCTATTTCATTCTTGCCTAACCCTTAACTCTTTAACCAACTTTAGTTCAAATCAGAATAAATGTTCGAGTTGACAATGCCCAGTGACCGTTAACTTTGACATTTCCCTATAACATTGAGCTCTGACTAATTAATCTCAAAATCAAATCTCATTACCCTTGTCCTGGCCTAAATCATTCCATAGAGTTTATTCAACATAAGATGAAAAAAACTGCTTACATTGACTGAACCATATGACCTTCATCTTTGATCTTTTATTCTCAAAAGCAATAAGGCAATCTCATGCATGATACTCAGCTCATCCAATCGATTTGATCCAGATCAGATCAAAGCTGTTTTTCTTCACTAGCAAAAACACAGGTTGACCTTTAACTAATTGCTCTCAGAACTTAATTCTTTGGTTATTGCCTGACTCTTAACCCTTTCATTAATATTCGTTCAAATAAGATTAAAACTGTTTGACTTTGGCATTTGACCTTTCCATAAGACCTTGACCTTTGACTGTTTGTACTCAAAATCGAATCCGAGTAGTTTAGAGGAAAATTATCATTTTTAAGCTGGTGTAAAAAAAGAAAAGAAAAGACAAAGATCAGAGGAATCGGGTTTTAGAAAGTTCCCAAGTTACAGGCAGTATGTCAGCAAAGCGGAATAGATTAAGGTGACGGGATGAGAGAATTTTTTCAGAATTACATCTGATAAAGAGAATTTTAGTTGTGCAGTAGAACAAGATTTTGACAGTTTTGATATCAATCCAGATGTTGCACATTGCAGACATAGATATCCCATGGCGTTAACTATAAACTGTATCCGTACGGGTGATGTGATGGAGAAAAAAAAATCCCATTCTTGTAGTATATCAGTTTCCTCCAGCTGTGACCTGATATTTGATCTAACTTATAAGCTGACTTGCCAAAGCACCTAAAGTCTGGAATCAGTGGTTGTGTTCTGTTGTTTGAACAGTGTTTTGTACATTGCTCTTAATTCCTGATGATGTCGCAGTCAGAAGAACGACAAAGGAAAAAACTTTTTTTTTTTGTCTGAAAAATTATCAAAGAAGTTAGTCATGAAATCAGTTTGTGATTGGTCTGTTGTAGGGGACTCATGTCATTTCGAGCCTATTCAGGTTCAGTTACATTAACTAAATTAGGACAGTTTAGGTCCATTGAAGTTTATTTAGATCCAAAATCATTCATTCACATTACACCAGGCCCAGTTTGGCTCATACCACATCAGTTCAGGTATATACAGTCTATTCAGGCAAGTTCACATCCATCCATATCCGCTCATGTCACTTCAGAAACATTCACATCAGTTTTGTCCCTATGACTGATTTACTATGAGCTCTTTACTTTATATATATATATATATATATATATATATATATATATATATATATATATATATATATATATATATATATATATAGATAGATAGATAGATAGATAGATAGATCACTGAGAGCGTGTATTCACCTGAAATTTTGCATTTCTATTTTCAACATTCCAAGCACACCTTGCAACATCTTGGATGGTCTGATTCTACTGAATGAGTCAAAATCTCATTCACGCCATCTTTCTGTCATTTCCTTTACCATTCTCTTCTCCTCGCTCCCTCTAATTCTGATATACTGATTCGAAAAAGAACACTATCAACTTTGTTCCTTGCATGTTGCAAAATGCCTTTAAATGAGAAAGGAATGCAGGGTCAAAATGCCTTTAAATGAGAAAGGAATGCAGGGTCAAAATGCCTTTAAATGAGAAAGGAATGCAGGGTCAAAATGCCTTTAAATGAGAAAGGAATGCAGGGTCGAAGCTTTATTCTTTGCCAAGATATAGGAATGTGATGATCCCATCACCCACCATTTGTTTTACAAGCAGCTGTGTATGTTCGCATGGGTACTTACCTCTGCCAACGAAATTAGGAAGAGGTTATGTATTGATCCCTGTTTGTTTGATTGACCACAAGATATCCATCGATATCAATGAATGTTTTTGGATATGTGGGTCACTGGTCATGGAAGAGTTAGTTAAATATTAGTGATGATCTGAGTTCGAGTCACAGTTCAGGACTTTTTTCCTTTTCCTTGTTCATATAGGTGTCTGATACAGGCATTGGCGGGGGTATTCGCTCTTTGAGTGCCATCCCCTTGTTAGACCTGCAGCTCTTTCTCCGTTTCCATGACCATAGGCCTCAAAATTATAAAATAAAAAGAAAAAAAACATTCTTTGAACTTCTCCAGACTCATATAATTCCTACTTGTCGATTCACCTGTCTGCTTCTATTTCTGTCATGATTCTGCTATATATTTCTTCTAATTTATTTTTCTTTTGTTATGATTTCTTCGTCTGACTTTCTTATTTCATTCATCTTGCACCTGACTCTCCTGACTCCCTTTCTTTCCAGTTCTCCTGTCTCATACCAAAATGCCTCTAATTGGTATTTCACCATGGACTTGATTATTTGTCGTTAATCATTTTAATTTCCTTTCCATCCGGATGTTCTGTTCCTGTCTTTGACTGAGAGAGAGAGAGAGAGAGAGAGAGAGAGAGAGAGAGAGAGAGAGAGAGAGAGAGAGAGAGAGAGAGAGAGAGAGAGAGAGACTTAAGGGTGAAGGATGATGGATGGAGAGATGAGACGAAGTAAATAATAGTGAAATAATAACTGCCAGTTGTAAGAAAAGAAGCTGTCAGATGTAATGATGAAAAGACATCATTATGCTTCCGCCCACCTATGGTCAGTGATACAGAACGAGAGCACGATGAAACTATTCGGTCAGCAAGGTCAAGGGATCAAAGGTCAAGGTCATTAGGGGGTGGGCGCATTATCTTCTGAATCTCTCCACGGATTCCGACCAAACCTTTGTCAGTGGTACGGCATGAAGTGACGATGAATTGATTACTGTAGGTCAGCCAGGTCAAAGGGTCAATGACCAGGGTCATATAGGGCTGACTTAGTTTATCTTTGCTCTCATTTCAACCCGCAGTGAACCCTGTCGTAGAGGATGTATGGCGAGTCCGTGCGCAGGGCTTGGCGGACGCTGACCAAGCGATGCCTTGCGTCGACAGCTTGGGGCCCGAGTTCTCCACGTTTCATGTAGGAATGTGAGTTTTGACTTAGTAAGGGAAAGACTTTGCATAGTATTTAAAAACCTTAATCATAAGGAAATGAAAGAAATGGGTGTATGAAGCTGTGAGGAAAGAATACAAATCATTCCTCCTCACAACCAAACCAACCTGCAGCCATACCACCCCACAGCCATACCACTCCATGGAATATCACATCACTCCATACTTATACCGTCCCACACCCATACCAACACACACCCATAAAACACTATATCCACACCACCGAGCAATCATACCACCAATAAACCCGCACCACCCTACAGCGATACCAACCCAGCGCCATACCAACACACAGCCATACCAACACAGCCATGCCAACACAGCCCTACCAACACACTGTCATTCCACCACACGGATAAACTATCCCACAGCCATTCCACCAGTCATACTATCCCACGTCCACATTACCACAAAGCCATACCACCCCACAGCCACACCATCCCACATCCATACCAGCACCAAGCCATACCAGCACACAACCATATCACCCCACACCCATACCAACACAGCCATACCGCCATACATCTATACTACCCAACAGCCATACCATCCCACAATCATAGCACCCCACAGTCATACTCTCACACAGCAATACCACCCCATCGCCATACCACCGCACAGCCATACCATCACACATCCATACCAACACAGCCATACCAACACACAACCATACTAACACAGCCATATCACCCCACAGCTATACCACCCCACAGCCATATCTCCCCACAACCATAGCCCAGAGCTATGCGAGCACAAAGCCACACCAGCACAAAGCCACACCAGTACAAAGCCATGCCATCCCACAGCCATATCACGACTCAGCTGTACTTCCCCAAAGCCATACTAACCCAAAGCCACACCATCCCACAGCCATACTACCCCACAGCCATACCACCCCAAAGCCACACCACCTCACAGTCATACCAACCCACAGCCATACCACCTCAAAGCAATACCACCTACGGCCATACAACCGACAGCCATACCAAGCACAGCAATACCACGTACAGCCATACCACCCATAGCCATACCATCCTCAGCCATATTATCACACAGCCATATTGCCTACAGCCACACCACCCACAACCATACTACTTACATACATACCACCCTAAGCCATACCACCCTAACCATACCATCCACAGTCATGCCATCCACAGCCACACCACCTACGGCCATACCCGCACAAAGCCATACCATTCCATCGCCATACCAACCCACTTCCATATCCGCATACAATCATACCACTCCACAGCCATACCATCCCATCGCCATACCAGCACACAACCATACCATCCCACACCCATACCAACACAGCCATACCGCCCTACATCCATACCACCCAACAGACATACTACTCCATAACCATAGCACCCAACAGCCATACCAACCGTCATATCACCCCACAGCGATACCATCAAACAGGGAGGAGTAGACTGTAGCACCAGTCGAGCAGGGCAGTACTCCCGAGGTGGATGGAAAGCTGATGACAGGGAGTGCTGGAGCTCCCGTTTCAACAGCCCTCAGGACTAGTTCCTGACCATCCCCCTTTGCTGAACTTTTTCAGTGTCTCAGTTACACAGAGAGTAGGCCAGCATGCTCTCCAGTACAAATTTCTCTATCTTCACCAAACTACATGCACAGTACACACTACACTTCCTAATCAAAATTTACCAAAAATGGCGTCGTCTTATCAAGCCTCGGAGTCCCCAGGGGGGGGGGGACCATAAATGCCCACACCATCTGCCCATCTCCCGGTGACGACTCAAGGTGCCTGGAACCACGGTCTGACTCTCTTCTTCTTCATTTCTGCAACATTCGCGGCCTTTCGTCTAACTTTCGCTCTGTTGAGCACCACCTCTCCTCCTCTTAACCTCATCTTCTTTTTCTAACGGAGACTCAGCTGTCTGAGGCAACTGACAGCAAACCCTTTTCTGTATCCTCCTACTTTCTCTATACTCATTTCAAAGCCAAAGGTGGCTGTTGTGTATATATACGCAACGACTTATCTTGCTCTCGTGTTCCTGAACTTGATTCTTCTGAATTCTCCATACTCTGGCTTCGGCTTTCCTGTCATTCTCTGACTAAATATATCTGTGCTGTTTACTAATCCCCTAATTCTACTGACTATCAAAAATTCTTCGACTATCTTACTTCTACGATGGAACACATTCTATCCATTTCTCCTTTCTCTGAAATCTCCATTCTTGGAGATTTCAATGTTCACCACCACCTTTGGCTCTCCTCTCCTTTCACGGATCCACCTGGTGAACAAGCCTACATCTTTTCTATCCTTAATGACCTAGAGCAGCTTGTACAGCACCCTACCCGTATCCCTGACCGCCTTGGAGAGAGCTCCATTATACTTGAACTCTTCCTCACAACTATTCCTTCTGCTTACTCTGTTAATCTTTTCTCTCCGTTGGGCTCCTCCGATCACAACCTTATTACCTTAACCTGTCCTATCACTCCGGTACGGCCTGTGGACCCCCCAGGGAAACGTCGTCTGTGGCATTTTGGAGCCGCGGACTGGGAGCCCCTCAGGCAGTACTTCTTTGATTTTCCCTGGAATGATTATTGCTTCCATGGCCGTGAGCCATCTGGGTGTGCCTTGCGCATTACGGAGGTTATTCTCTCGGGCATGGAAGCATACATTCCTTTCTCATATCCTTTGACTAATGCAAGAAAGCCTTGGTTTAATCACGCTTGTTCTAATGCTGTCCGCAACAAGGAGAGGGCCTACAAAAGGTACCGGAGCCAACCCACCCCTGAATCACATCATCTTTACGTTTCTGCCCGGAATCGTGCTAAGTCTGTTCTTCGCTCTACTAAAAATAATTTCACCCATACTAAATGCTCTCAACTCTCAGACTCGAATTCTTCCCGCTCCTTCTGGCATCTTGTCAAAAATCTTTCTAACAACTTTACCTCATCATCCTTCCCTCCTCTTTTCTACTCTGATGGTTCTGTAGCTATTTCTTCTACTGATAAAGCAGATCTCTTCGCACAGACTTTCTCCTCCAATTCTACCTTAGACGATTCCGGTGCTGTTCCTCCATCACTTCCCCCCTCTGACTTCCTCATGGCTGACATTAAAATTTCTTCAGTTGATGTATTTTCTGCCATCACTGGCCTCAGTACTAACAAGGCATATGGGCCTGATGGGGTCCCTCCTGTTGTTCTCAAGAACTGTGCTTCTGTGCTTACACCCTGCCTAGTCAAACTCTTTCGCCTTTGTCTGTCAACTTGTACCTTTCCTTCTTGCTGGAAGTTTGCTCTCATTCAGCCAGTCCCAAAGAAGGGTGACCACTCCCAACCCTCCAACTATCGTCCAATTGCTTTAACGTCCTGTATTTCAAAAGTTTTCGAATCAATTCTGAATAGAAAAATTTTAAGGCATCTTTCCTATCACAACCTTCTTTCCGATCGTCAGTATGGGTTCAGTCAGGGACGCTCCACTGGCGATCTTCTCACCTACCTTTCAGACTCCTGGTCATCCTCCTTTCGGGACATTGGCGAAAGCTTTGCCATTGCACTTGACATCTCAAAGGCTTTCGATCGAGTTTGGCACCAATCTTTAATTTCCAAACTGCCCTCCTACGGTTTCTATCCTTCTATCTGTGCCTTCATCGCTAGCTTCCTTTCTGGTCGTTCTATAGCCGCTGTTGTAGATG
Organism: Coenobita brevimanus; assembly: GCF_032717465.1. Classification (NCBI taxonomy): domain Eukaryota; kingdom Metazoa; phylum Arthropoda; class Malacostraca; order Decapoda; family Coenobitidae; genus Coenobita; species Coenobita brevimanus. The sequence continues at coordinate 28,066,516 of NC_137053.1, read as the reverse complement.
GCCATCGTTCTTCTCCTAGATCTATCAACAGTGGTGTTCCTCAGGGCTCTGTCCTATCACCAACTCTCTTCCTTTTATTCATCAATGATCTTCTAAGCTGTACATCTAACCCTATCCACTCATTCGCTGATGACTCCACCCTTCACCTTTCCATTCGGTTCCCGCAACGCCCATCTCAACAGTTACTTCAACAAGCAAGGGATGAGGCTGTGGCACACCTAATGTCTGATTTGGCTCGTATCTCTGACTGGGGTAAAAATAATATGGTTGTCTTTAATGCATCTAAGACTCAGTTCTTACACCTATCAACCCGACAAAATCTTCCACAGGTATACCCACTAATGTTTAATAATATTCAGCTTAATCCTGCATCATCCTTGAACATGCTTGGGATTTCATTTACTCGGGACTTATCTTGGAAAGATCATATTACATCTCTTGTAAAATCTGCTTCCAAGAGATTGGGTGTGCTAAGCCGACTCCGCTCTTTCTTTACCCCTGCACAATTGTTGACTCTATACAGGGGTTTTATCCGCCCCTGTGTGGAGTACAACTCTCATGTGTGGGGAGGCTCCCCACATACAGCTCTTCTCAATAGGGTGGAGTCAAAGGCTTTTCGTCTCATTAACTCTCCTCCTCTTACTGACTCCCTTCAACCTCTGTCTCTTCGCCGCACTGTTGCATCTTTATCTCTTTTCTATCGCTACTTTAATGGTCACTGCTCCTCTGAACTGTCTGCTTGCATTCCTCCACCTCTACGACGGGCGCGTAGCACCCGTCTGGCAGCAAACTCTCATCCTTTTTCTGTCCAACTCTCTAATGCAAGAGTTAACCGTTACTCCCAGTCTTTCATTTATGCAACAGGTCAGCTCTGGAACTGTCTCCCTCCGTCTGTATTTCCTGCTGCCTATGATCTCCAGTCTTTCAAACGCAGTGTGTTCAGGCATCTCAAAATGATCGGATCTTGAGTTATTGTATTTTGTTTTTCTCTTGGAGGGAACTGTTACTGCGGGCTCATGACCTTTGGTTCCTTCTTCCTCGCATAAAAAAAAAAAATAGCCTTACCACCTCGTTTCCATGTCAAGACACAACCATACCAACACACAGCCATACCAACAAGACCATAATTACAGGTACCCATACCAATGCACAGCCATACCAACTCACAGCCATACCATCCTACATCCAGAACACCCCACATGCATACTAACACACAGCCATACTACCAAACAGCCATACCCTCCCACGGCTATACCGCACCACAGCCATACTACCAAACAGCCATACCCTCCCACGGCTATACCGCACCACAGCCATACCATCCCACAGCCATATCACTCTACAACCATAACACTCCACAGCCATACCATCCGAAGCCATGCCATCCCACAGCCATTCCAGCTCAAAGCCTCAGCACCCCGCAGCCATACCATCCCACAGTTATTCCGCCTCATATTCATACTATCCCACAGCCATACCATACCGCAGCTATGCCGCACCACAGCCATACCACATCACAGCCATACCATCCCAGAGCCATTCCACCCTACACACAAATCACCCCACACCCATATCAATTCACAGCCATGACATCCCACAGTCATACCACCCTACAGCCATACCAACCCCACTGCCATACCACATCACAACCATACCACCCCACAGCCACTCCAACTCATCCATGCTAGCACAAAGAGATACCAGCATAAGGCCATACCAAAAGCACAAAGCCATACCATCCCCCAGTCATAGCAGCTCACAGCCATATCACCCGACAACCATACCACCATACAACCACACCACCACACAAACATTCCACCCCACAACCATACCACCCCATAGTCATATCACCACACAGCCATACCTCCCACAGCCATATCAACCCAAATCAATACCACCCCACAGCCCTACCAATCCACAGCCCTACCACCCCGCAGCCATACCACTCCACAGCCATACCACCCCACAGCCATACCACTCCACAGCCATACCACCCCACAGCCATACCACTCCACAGCCATACTACCCCACAGGCATGCCATCCCACAGCCATACCACTCTACAGCCATACTATCCCACAGCCATACCACCCCACAGCCATTTCATCTCAAAGCCATAAGACCCCACAACTATTCCAGCTCAAAGTCATACCACCCCACAGCCATACCACCCCACAGCCATACTATTCCACAGCCATACCATACCACAGCCATACCATACCACATCCATACCACCCCACAGCCACAACGACTCATCCATCCCAACACAAAACCAAATCATCCCACAGCCATAACAACTCCCAGCCATATCACAACCCAGCCATACCAGCACACAGCCATACCACCCCACAGCCATACCACTCCACAGCTATACTACCCCACAGGCATGCCATCCCACAGCCATACCATCCCACAGCCATACCATACCAACACAAAACCAAATCATCCCACAGTCATACCAGCTCCCAGCCATACCACAGCCCAGCCATACCAGCACACAGCCATACCAACCCACAGCCATACCACTTTGCGAGTGATTGGATCTTTTGTTGCTGATGCATCATATATGCACTTCCTGAGTCCGACTGAGGCCAGCATTCCTCTTGCAAATTCTGCTGGAGAGACAATTTTATGTATAAACAGTGCAGTCGTGACGCTGGGCAACACACACAAAGGAAACTCTCTGCCTGTGTCCTGAAAGATTGTATTAGGGCTGGAGACCAACTACCCCACAGCCATTCCAACTCAAAGCCATACCACCCCACAGCTATTCCAGCTCAAAGCCATACCACCCCACAGCCATACTATTCCACAGCCATACCATACCACATCCATACCACCCCACAGCCACAACGACTCATCCATACCAACACAAAACCAAATCATCCCACAGCCATACCAACTCCCAGCCATATCACACCCCAGCCACACCAGCACACTTACGCCCTCTATAGAACATCCAGTAGTAATGATTATGGAGTCTTCAAGATAAACCTGAAACCGTGATGGTAAATCTACGGGCCAATATTTCACACCATCACACAGCCATAGCACCACTCAAATATACCACCAGGCAGTCATACCACCATATAGCCATACCACCTTACAGTCATACCATCCCACAGCAATTCCACTCCACAGCCATTTCAACCCACATCAATACCACCTCACAACCATACAACCCCACAGAAATACCAACCAACAGTCATACCATCTCACAGGCATATCAACACATATCCATACCACCCCATTCCATACCACCAAACAACCATACCACCCCACATCCACCCCACCCCACAGCCATACCACAACAGGCATACCACCCCACAGTCATACCACCCCACAGTCATACCAACCAAGAGTCAAACCAGCACACAATCATACTACCACAAGCATACACCCTCACAGCCATACAAACACACAGCCATACCATTCAATAGCCATACCACCCCGTAGCCATACCACCCTACCACCTCATACCCGTCTCATAGCTATACGACCCCATCGCCATACCACCACACAGACATACAACCCAGTTCCCAAACCACAACACAGTCATACCACCACACAGTCATGCCATCACAAAGCTATACCACAACACTGTCATACCACCTCACAGCCATACTGCCCCACCACCATATCAGCACACAGCCATACTAGTGAATCGTCATACCACCCCGCAGCCATACCAGCACAGAGCCATACCAAAACATAGCCATACCATCACACAGCCATACCATCACACAGCCATACTAGCCCACAGCCATGCCAGCCCACAACCATACCAGCCCACAGCCATACCAGCCCACAGCCATACCAGCCCACAGCCATACCAGCCCACATCCATACCAGCCCACAGCCATACCAGCCCACAGCCATACCAGAACAGTGCAATACCACCCGACAGTCATACCACCTGAGGCCATACCACCCCACAGCTACACACCCCACAGCCATACCACCACACTGCCATCTCACCACACTGTCATACCACCACACTGCCATACCACCACACTGTCATCTCACCACACTGCCATCTCACCACACTGCCATCTCACCACACTGCCATACCACCACACTGCCATCTCACCACACTGCCATACCACCACATTGCCATACCGCCACACTGCCATACCACCACACTGCCATACCACCGCACTGCCATCTCACCACACTACCATGTCACCACACTGCCATACCACCACACTGCCATACCGCCACACTGCCCTACCACAACAATGCCACACCACCACACTCCCATATCACCACACTGCCGTCTCACCACACTGCCATACCACCACATTGCCATACCACCACACTGCCATACCACCACACTGCCATCTCACCACACTGTCATACCACCACACTGCCATACCACCACACTGTCATCTGACCACACTGCCATCTCACCACACTGCCATACCACCGCACTGCCATCTCACCACACTGCCATACCACCTCATTGCCATACCGCCACACTGCCATACCACCACACTGCCATACCACCGCACTGCCATCTCACCACACTACCATCTCACCACACTGCCATACCACCACACTGCCATACCGCCACACTGCCATACCGCCACACTGCCCTACCACAACAATGCCACACCACCACACTCCCATATCACCACACTGCCGTCTCACCACACTGCCATACCACCACATTGCCATACCACCACACTGCCATACCACCACACTGCCATACCACCACACTGACATACCATCAAACTGCCATACTACCACACTGCCATACCATCACACTGCCATACCACCACACTGCCATACCACCACACTCCCATACCACCACACTCCCATACCACCACACTCCCATACCACCACACTGCCATACCACCACACTGCCATACCAACACACTGCCATACCACCACACTGCCATCTCACCACACTCCCATGCCACAACATTGCCATACCACCACACTGCCATCTCACCACATTTCCATACCACCACACTGCCATACCACCACACTGCCATACCACCACACTGCCATACCACCACACTGCCATACCACCACACTGTCATCTCACCACTCTTTCATCTTACCACACTGTCATACCACCACACTGCCATACCACCACACTGCCATACCACCACTCTGCCATACCATCCCACTGCCATACCACCACACTGCCATACTACCACACTGCCATGCCACCACAGTGTCATCTCACCACTCTTTCATCTTACCACACTGCCATACCACCACACTGTCATACCACCACACGGCCATACCGCCACACTGCCATACCATCCCACTGCCATACCGCCACACTGCCATCCCACCACACTGCCATCTCACCACACTGCCATCTCACCACACTGCCATCCTACCACACTGCCATACCACCACACTGACATACCGCCACACTGCCATACCGCCACACTGCCATACCACCACACTCCCATACCACCACACTCCCATACCACCACACTCCCATACCACCACACTGCCATCTCACCACACTGCCATACCAACACACTGCCATACCAACACACTGCCATATCACCACATTACCATCTCACCACACTGCCATCTCACCACACTGCCATACAGCCACACTGCCATACCACCACACTGCCATACTACCACACTGCCATACCACCACATTGCCATACCACCACACTGCTATACCACCACACTGCCATACCGCCACACTGCCATACCACCACACTGCCATACCGCCACACTGCCATACCACCACACTGCCATTTCACCACACTGCCATACCACCACACTGCCATACCACCACACTGCCATACCACCACACTGCCATACCGCCACGCTGCCATACTACCACACTGCCCTACTACCACACTGCAATACCACTGTTTGTAACTCTTTGTACAAATATGGAGTGTGTAAATATAGTATGTAAGTAGTTGTAAGTAGGATCCAAGTAGGGCACCTCTGAGCGCTTCCTATCGCTTGCTATGTCTGTGAGTGCTTGCTATGTCTGGCTTGAATTCAAACTTTGCTGAACCATGACTTTGTTGGCCGCACCACCGCCCTAGCCGGTGAGAGCCGAGCAGTGGCAGTTAACGACGGGCTGGGTTGGACACGGGTGGTGTCGACGGCCGTGCTTAATATATTATCAGAAAACTCGTCCGAGACTTTGACTTCACCTACGACTAGCGTCAAGGGGCATTAACAAACATTAACATTTGGTGGAAAGCGAGTGGGATGATAGTGATTTCACGTCTTCTGTGGGCAATCTTGGCTGTGTCTGTTTTTCCATGCTGTTGTTCTTCCCACGACGACACACAGTCTATCTCTGCCCAAGCCTGTAGCCCTTTTTGCAGTCTTGGTGTGGAACCGTCCTAGCAGCTTGGATGTGGTTTTGGGAATTTCCTCCACACCAACACCCCACCTACCGTCACGCCACTACAGCCACGTAAGCCTCCTGCTCCTATCAACCCACAACTTGCCTTCGCCTGCCAGTCCTGTTTGACCTGTTGTATGGGTTAGTTTCAGCCCCCACAAACTCCAACCCAGACCCCACTCATGGAAATACCCCCCAACCACCACCCGACGCCGTTACGTCATCGTTTCCCCACCCACCACACAGACCGACGTCACCCATGGAGTGTGGCCACTCACACCGAGCTACGTCACAGTCTCTTGCTCCTATCAGCTCTTCGTTCTGCCCACTGCTTAGCCGCCGCCCTGACACATCACGAACACTTCCACCCAATCATCGCTGGCGGGGGGAGGAGACACCACGACACTTCTATACGAGAGATTCACTCAACATCCAGCTTTTTCATGGAACACATCTTACTACAAGTATTTTCTATCTGCATTTTCATGCAATTTCTCATTCCATCACATTAATCGATTCCTTTCTACAGAGAAGCCAAGCTGTCTCTATAGATTGTGATATTTTCACCATTTACTCTTCTCCATTCATTGCATTTTTGTCCCTCACTTTTCATTCATTCGGAATTTTTCGTTCACTCACACCTGCTTAATCCCATTTTCTCCCAATTATACTGCTCAGCTGTAAATAACACACTTATTTTCACTCATATTCATTGTATATAAATTATTTCTTCACATACTATATATATATATATATATATATATATATATATATATATATATATATATATATATATATATATATATATTCTTTCATTCATTCATCCATTTATTCATTTATTTTCATTTACTTACTTCCTATTCTATAAATGTCCTTTTTTTTTATAGGGTAGATCTCTCCCCTATTGAATCTGATAGTGACACAGATGACCCTGTATGTGGTGATAATGTAACGCTTCGTAGTGGCAGATCTTATAGGAAGCAAACCGTAAGTTCCCTACCTGTTTCTACTACGACTACTCCTGTTACTTCTACCCTAAATCCAGATATATCAACACCAGATACTCTATCATCTTCTCCAACTGAAGCATCCAGTCATTCCAACAGAACTAATTCCTGCTGCCCTTCATTTAATCCACGACTCCTTTCATGCATCACACCCTGGCAAAGACAGAAGCTTACGGCGAGCATGTCTGTCATATTACTGGCCCACTATGTGAAAGGATATAGAAGCGCACTGAAATGCATGTTTATCATGTGCCCATCATAAGGGGACAACCTGTCAACCTGCTCCTATATTGCAGTACCCAGTACCCTCAAAACCTTGGCAAACTGTCTCTCTTGATCTTCTGAAGCTGCCTCGTACAGAATCTGGCTTCATCTATCTATTAGTGGTAGTCGATCATTTCTCTAGATATGTTATCTTAGTTCCATTGAGTGAAAAATCTGCTAACGCAGTGGCACATGCCTTTATTAATTCAATAATTTGCCCTTTCACAACACCAGAAGTAATTTTAACTGATAACCGGTCAGAGTTCAATAATTCAGTACTTGAAGAAATTTGTCTTTAATACGCAGTTCAGAAATGCAATATAGTGGCTCATCATCCTGCCTCAAATGGCCTAGTAGAGCGCAAGAATAGGAAGATATTTAAGAGTTTACGTCACATAGTGGGAGATCAGACTTCCACCTGGGACGAGTGGATTTCACAGGTAGCTGCTTCAATTAATTCATCCATCAATAAGTCAATTGGTGAAACACCATTCTTTGTCATCTATGGCTTTGACAAAAGCCTACCTTATTCACTGTCACAATCCAAACCGGATCCGATCTACAACTATGATAACTACGTGTGAGTCCACTTATCCAACTTCCAGAAAATTCATAAATACGTTCAGGATAATCTGGCCCTTACAAATGAGGAGAAGGTACGTAACCAACATGCCGCTGCCACAGATGTTACCATCCAAGTAGGTGACTTAGTTTTTGCCCTAGATCATGACAGAGATTCAAAACTAAAGAGTAAATTTTTGGGTCCCTTCTGTGTCATATCTCGTAAAAGTAATAAATTCGAATTAAGAGATCCGTACAAGGCAGAGACGACAAGGGTGCATGCAGATGATCTCAAACATGCATCAAAATGCATAGTCTTGGAGGAGCGACTAAGAGAGACCACATCTCCACAACAAGCTCCTACTCAACCTTCTTCCTCTTCTCTAACTCCTCCTTCTGATGCTACTATTCAACCTTCACCTACTGTTAAGAACTATCGTGCCAAATTGCGTTCTGCCACTAAGTCTCTTGCATAACACTATCGTCTCACACTGTCGTTACCGTCAGCATTAACATCACCTCTAACATCAACTCATTTTATAGGAAAGATGCTATGGGTCTACTTGCTGGCAGTGCTGACTCTCGTCGGGTCTGGATCGGGTGAGGACGATGGTGCCGTACTACCCGGGGCCTTGGCTGGTGCAGGAGGAGAGGTAATGGTGGTGAAGGATGTAGTCTCCTTGCGCTACGACCTAGAGCCGCTGGCCGCCGTGGCCATTGCCCTGCCTGAATTTGCACATCAGCTAGAGGACCTGCAGGGATTCCTGTCAGATATTAAAAATCGACATCCCACAGACACATTTTTGTACCCACTCTACCTACCCATCTGCTGGAAGTTAGATTATATTCATTATCAATTCAACCATCTCCAAGATTCCTTCCCTTACCAAACGCCTGTGGGTCGCTCATGAGTGAAACGTGGACTTTTTGATCTTGGAGGAGAAATTCTGAGCGGATTATTTGGTGTTGCGACTGCCCGTGACCTTTCTGGATTTAAGGAAGACTTATTTCAATTAGCAAATGCTCTAGAATTCCAGGAAAAGGGGTTAAATGTTCAACATTCTATGCTACAAGAGGTGACACACCATTTAAATGATGTTACAACTACCTTAAATAATTTTACATCTATTCTTAAGCGTGAAGTATTAAAGGTAAATATTATATCAGTGTTGATGTATGTTAAATTACATGTAGATAATTTGCAGGTTTCTCTGGCCTCTCTTGTCTCTCAAGTTTCTAGCCTAATTCGTATTTTAGTCAATGCTGTTGATGGTCGGGTCACCCTAGATTTAGTACCTCTGTCTGACCTTTGCTCTACCTTGGAATGGGCTCACTTAACCTTCGGCTTGTCTCCTGTGAATTCATTTTCCTCTTTAGAACACTACTACCCAATCCAAGAGGCCACATTCCTTACTGCTGCTATTGCCGCTAATGCTCGTCAGCAAAGAAGTGAAAGTGCGGCCTTAATCTTCACCAACATCCGAGGCCTTACCACAAATTTAAACTCAGTTCATTTTTTCGTTTAGTCCATATCCCCTTTGGCCCTTTTCCTCAAAGAACCACAAATCTCATCCTTTACTGATATATCCCCATTTTGTTTTCCAGGTTACCATCTCCTTACAAACTTCCGTAACAAGGGCGGCACCTGTAGTTATATCAAATCCCAATATGCAGTTGACACTGTTTTAAACTTCACTTCATCCAGTTTTGATTACTCATTATATAAACTAAATTGTCATAATATTACCAAATATATTTGTGTAGTTTATTGCTCCCCCAATGCTTCTTCAGAACCCAGTGTATTTGATTCATATCCACACAGTTGAGTAACCTTAACATTGCCCTTAGCACCGAAATAACCATTTTGGGTGATTTTAACATACATAATGTTGAATGGTTATTGCATTCTCCCAGGACTGACGACGCTAGTCTACTGTAGAGTGCAAGCTGTTTGCAGAATCATTTAATCCCCCCTGGGGGTAGAGGTTTTTTTCAAGAATACTCCCCCAGTATCCCTGTTTGTCGTAAAAGGCGACTAAAAGGGTTGGCGGAAGGTTAGTGCTCCTCCCCGGAAAACAACTAACTAAAACGACAAACAGTAAGCCTCGGACAAGGACTGACCAAAAGATGACAACCAAGGACCGGACAAAGGACATGGTAATTGGAACGTGGAATTTAAGGGGAGCAAATGATGAGGTGAAAGAGAGAGATATTGTCCATGTGCTTGAGGGTGCGAAAGTTGATGTATGCAAAACAACTCAAACGAAATGGAGAGGTGAGAGTGTGAGAGAAAGGGAGTATGGATGGGGTATATATGCAGGAGTAGGTAAGGATGTGAGTGTAGCCTATACACTGTATATACACTGTATATGGCTAGTGAGGGAGTGATCGCCCTCTACCTACACAGATCAAAAGCCCTCGGGAGCAGGGGGGTGGTTGCTTTCTCAGGCAGAGGAACTCCTTGAGAGTGAAATGGCTGGGAAGCATGCCAGCACGTGACTGGCTACAGCATAGCTGGGTCTTTCGGGTGTGGGCAATCAGGCAAGTTAGCTGCCTACTGCGACTGCAACACAATGGCGAAGTGTTCAGGAAGTTAGCCAAAGAAACCTTGATGGACTCTGAAAGAACAATAATGGCCCCCAGTCCCGTGCAGCCCTTAAATGGGCAGGGGGTGCTAAGAATCTCACGGTTGCCTCAGTTACAATCTAATTCCTTTGTCAATGCAAAAAATACAATTAAAATTGGTAACTGGAATGTGAGAGCGCTAAATCATGACGGTAAAATCGATGAATTAGTGAAGGTTTTTCAAAATTACGGACTTGATATTTGTGCTCTGACAGAAACTAGATTAACTGGAGTCGATAAGTTGGATTTGGAGGATGGTATACGTTTATTGATATCTGGCCGACAGGACGGAATGCATTATCAGGGAGTAGGATTGTTGCTGGGTTGTAAAGCAAATAAGGCTTTATGTGAGTGGGATCCTATAGATGAGCGATTGCTATACGCACGGTTTAAATCAAATCATGGCAACATCAGTCTGTTTGTGTGTTATGCACCTACTAATGATGCACTCGATGAAAGGAAAGACACATTTTATGAAAAGTTGCAAGAAGGAGTAGGAAGGGTACCTAGACATGATGTTTTGATCTGCGTTGGAGACTTTAATGCAGTAATGGGCTGTTCAAATGAGGGATTTGAGGCATGTATGGGTAAGATGGGAGTTGGTAGTAGGATGAGTGAAAACGGAGTGAGGTTTGGAAGCTTCTGTCTAGCAAATGACTTAGTCATCGGGGGCACACTCTTTCAGCATTGCAATATACACAAGACAATTTGGGTGTCGCCGTGTGGAAAATATAAAAATCAGATTGATCACATCGCTATCAGTAGGAGGCATAGAAGTTCTCTGCTAGATGTTCATGTTAAACGGGGAGCGGATATTGGTAGTGACCATCAACTCAGCATTGCAAAAATAAGGTTTAAACTTTAAAATCAGAAGAAGGAAAAATCTGGTGTTGGTAGATACGATATTGTTAAGCTTAGAAGAGAAGGAGAAGAAAAGGAGGAATTCAGATTAGAATGCAGAAATAGGTTTTTGGTGTTGGAAGCGTTGGAAGAGGGGGAGAGAAGTGTAGATGAGATGTGGGAGGATGTGAACAAAGTTTTGCATGAGACTGCTGAATGTACGATTGGAAGGAGACATAGATTCAGGAGAAAGAAATGGATATCAGAAGAAACGTGGGATATGATAAAAAAGAGAGGTGAGGCTAAATTGAGGAGTGAGATGCAATGCGTTGATGAACGAGAGATTGAATTAGCAAGAGCTGCGTACTGGAGTTTGAATTCAGAAGTAAGAAGGTTAGCTAGGAGAGATAAAAGAAGATGTGTGGATGGAAAGGTTGCAGAGACTGAAATCCTAATAAACAAAAATGATGGACAGAGTCAAAGAATAGCATATGAATCGATTAGAGAACTGAGTGGTAATGCAGGTAAACGCAAGGAAATACTAATTAGAGACAGGGAAGGAAATTTATTGACCAAAGATGGAGATATTAAAAATAGATGGAAAGAGCATTTTGAGACAGTTCTTAATAGACCAATACCACCAGAAGAGGATATACCGTCTGCTCAGGAAGATTTAAATATAGAAACAGGAGAGTTGAGGCTTGCAGAAGTGGAGAAAGCAGTAAAACAGTTAAAGAATAATAAGGCACCAGGGAGGATGGTTTATTTCCGAACTGTTTAAAGTGGAGGGGGATAGATTAATAATGATCTTGACCAAGCTATTCAGTAAGATATGGGTGACGGGGTTACTACCATCAGTTTGGAAGAATGGTGTAATTGTTAAAGTTCCGAAGAAAGGAGACCTGAGTGAATGTGGTAATTGGAGGGGAATCTCTTTGTCACCGATAGCTTTGAAAGTTTTCAGTAGAGTGTTGTTAAATAGGTTGGAGCCGGTGGTTGAGGGTATTCTGAGGGATGAACAGGCTGGTTTTAGAAAGGGACGTGGTTGCAATGATCAGATCTTTATAGTTAGGCATTTGATGCAGCAAGTTAATGAAATGAGAGTACCGTTAAGTCTTTGTTTTGTTGATTTTGAAAAGGCTTTTGATAGTGTTTCGAGAGAGTCTATGGGGAAGATCATGAGACATTATGGAATACCAGAGGAGTTTGTGAGGGTCATTATGAGCATGCATGAGGACACATTTTGTAAAGTGATGGTTGATGGTTGTCTGAGTGATTTGTTTGAAGTCAAGTCCGGAGTAATTCAAGGTGGTGTTCTATCGCCTTTACTATTTATATTGGTCATTGATTACATTATGAAACGTGTTGGAACAGAAACCGGTGCAGGTATACTTTGGGGAGAGAACAGGAAACTTTTGGATTTAGATTATGCAGATGATATAGTTTTGATTTGTGATGGGCCAGAAGAGATGCAGAGAGTGTTGGACTGTTTGGTGAGTGAAGGTCGCAAGGTGGGCTTGGTTATTAATTGTGGAAAAACTGAAATAATCAATATGAATATGGAAAATGCGCAGGAATGTGTAATTGGAGGTATGGTTGTAAAGCAAGTTGATAGGTTTAAATATTTAGGTACTTATTTAGCCAAGGATGGTTCTTTGAACTTTGAATTCGAGGAAAGGTTAAAGAAGGCTAATCAGGCAATGGGAATGCTTAAAAATATTTGGAATAATAACAATTTCTCTGTGCATACAAAAATCAAACTTTATAAGGTAATGGTTAGGAGTATCTTAATTTATGGACACGAGTCTTGGTACAGCACAGTGACTATGGAAAATAAATTCTTGGTGTTTGAAAATAAAGCACTTAGAAGAATATTAGGAGTTAAGTGGTGGGAAAGGATACCAAATAGTAGAATTAGAGAAATAACGGGAGTGCAGCCGATCGATGAATATGTTAGATTCTCACGATGGAAGTGGCTAGGACATGTGTATAGGAGACAGGGAATAGTACGAGGTACACCAGGGTGGGTGGCACCTGGTAGGAGAGGTAGAGGAAGGCCAAAAGAGACGTGGGTGAGGACAATGAGACGGGAAGCTGGAGATGAGTGTTGGGGAGATCTTGAGGAGTTAGCACAAGATAGGATGTGGTGGTGTGAGTTCATCGAGGCCCTATGCATCCCCGAGGGTGCCACAGGAAATGATTGATTGAGGTAAGGATGAGAGGGCAAAAGGAGAATGAATAGTTGTCAGTAAAAGATGGAAGAAGAGCATAAGAGAGTATGGATCAGTTGGGTCAAGGATTGTGAGGGTAAGATTGAAAGTGGGAATACGAATGTGGACGAATATGTGTGTGTATGCACCAATGCAAGGTCGTGCAAGCAGAGTGAGAGAAGAGTTCTGGACAAATGTGGAACTGTTCATGGAAAGGTTTGGAAGGAATGAGAGAGTGTTTTTAATCGGTGATATGAATGGTAAAGTAGGGAATGTGAAGGTGGATGGAAGAGTTGGTGAGTGGGGTGTACCTGCTGAGATAGATGAGAATGGCAGTGCGTTAGTGGACATTTGTGTTGGGAGGGGGTTGGTGATAGCCAATACCCTCTTCAGGCACAAAATGGTCCACAGGTATGCATGGCGAGTGATGAGAAGGGTGGGTGGTGAACTAAATGAAAGGAAGGCAATGATTGATTATGTGTGTGTGGATGAAAGGATGCGAAAATGTGTAATGGATGCAAGAACTTATATAGGTTGGGGGAGTGGACTTTCTGACTGCTACTTGGTGGTGGCCAGAATCAAGGTCCAATTAGGATGGAGAAATAGAAGAAGGGAAGGACGGGAAGAAGAAGTATTTGTAAGGAGAGTGGAAAGGTTACAAGAGGATGAGAAAAAGGCAGAGTTAAGAGAGAAGTGGAGGAACGATTGGGCAAATATGAATTGGAGCAGATGGGGGACGTGGAAGGTGTGTGCAGGATATTTACAGAAGAAATATGTGCAGCATGTTATGTGGTGTGTGGGATGAAGTGAAGACAGAGGGGTGTGCAAGGAACGGCGAGGTGGAATGAAGAAGTGAGACAGGCTGTGGCACAAAAGAAGAAAGCATATAATGAATGGATGAGAAATAGGGGCGTGGAAGAAGTTGAGAGGCGGAAGAGAGAGTTATATGTAGAAAGAAAGAGGTGAAAAGATTAGTAAGAGAGTGTAAGAAGAGAGTGGATGACGAATTTGGAAGGAACTTGAGTGTAAAGTGGAGGGACTGTAAGAAAATTTTCTGGAAAGAGGTGAAAAGGGTAAGACAGGGTGGAAGTGAAGTTAGCAGGGGAGTGAAAGATAAAAATGGTAGATTACTAGTGGAGAAGGGAGAAAAAGTGAGCAGATGGAGAGAACACTTTATGGAATTGTTGAACATAGAGGATGGAAATGATGCAAGTATAAGTGGCTGGGGAATGGCAGGGAGAAGGAGGGAGGTGAGAAGACAGGAAGAAATCAGTAGGATAGAAGTTGTGGAAGCAATGAAGAAAGTTAAATCGGGGAAAGCCCCAGGAACTGATGAAGTGTGTGGTGAAATGCTTGAAGTATGGGGGAGAGATAGTAGTAGAATGGATGTGGAAAATGTGCAGATTGGCCTGGGAGGAAGGTAGAGTCCCGGAGGATTGGAAGTCAGGTATAATTATTCCCTTGTACAAAGGAAAAGGGGAAAAAGAAGTGTGTGGTAATCATAGGGGCATTTGTCTTCTTAGTATAATAGGAAAAGTGTATGGTAGGATACTTATTGACAGAGTTAGACAAAGAACAGAGGAATTAGTTGGAGAAGAACAGGGAGGTTTTAGGAAGGGAAGAGGTTGTGTAGATCAGATATTTATTCTTAGACCTTTAGTGGAAAAGTTTCTAGAGAAGGGAAAGAAGTTGTATGCGGCTTTCATGGATATGGAGAAAGCATATGACAGGGTGGATAGACAAGGATTGTGGAAAGTGTTAAGAATATATGGAGTAGATGGGAAGTTGTTGAATGCTGTGAAGAGTATGTATGATGGTGCTAAGGGTGCAGTGGGTGTGGATGGTGAACTGAGTGAATCTTTCTCATTGAAGGTTGGGTTGAAACAGAGATGTGTCATGTCTCCATGGTTGTACAATCTGTACATGGATGGGGTAATAAAAGAGGTAAAGGTAGGGTAGTGTATGTTGGAGTGGCCATGGTGAGAGAGGGTAGTGTTTGGAAACTCCCTGTACTGTTGTTTGCAGATGATACTGTATTGTTGAGTGAAGACGAAGGAGGGCTGCAAGGCTTGGTGGATGAGTCTGGGAGAGTGTGTAAAAAACGGAATCTAAAGGTGAATGTAGGGAAGAGTAAAGTGATGGTCTTTGAGAGAGGTGAAATCAGTGAATGTAGAGCGAGGTTGGATGGTGAGGAATTGGAAAATGTGAGTACGTTTAAGTACTTGGGTAGTGTGATGAGTAAGGATGGAGGTTTGGAGGGTGAAGTGCTTGAAAGGGTACAGAAGGGAAGAAAGGTTGCTGGTTCCTTGAAAGCAGTGATAAGAAGCACGGAAGTGAGCATGGAAGTGAAAAAGTTACTACATGACAGTATTGTGATACCAACTCTAACGTATGGAAGTGAAGCTTGGACTTTGCTGGAAGGACACAAGTCAAGAGTGAGAGCAGTGGAAATGAGTTATTTAAGAGGAGCCTGTGGAGTCACATGGAGAGACAGGCTGACAAATGAGGATATAAAGGAGCGTTGTGGTGTGGATGTGGATGTGATAGGAAGCGTTAGGAGGAATACACTGAGGTGGTTTGGCCATGTGGAGAGGATGGAGGGTGAAAGACTGACGAAGAGAGTGTATGTGAGTGAGGTGGAGGCGGGAAGAGGGAAGGGGAGGCCGAGGATGAGATGGAGGGATGAGGTGGAGAGGTATATGAGAGAGGGGGATGTGAGTTGGGAGCGGGGCAGTGAATTGGCGGGGGACAGGGCGACATGGAGATGATTTGTGTGTGGCCATCCCGAACGGGATTGAGGCGTCTGGCAATAGATAGATAGATAGATAGATAGATTTAATCTCACCCAGCTGGTAAGCAACCAACCAGAATACCTGATAATCCTGACCATAATGCCCATCTCTTGGATTTATTCTTGACAAATAAACCAGTACTTAATTAAGTACTTGGGTAGTGTGATGAGTAAGGATGGAGGTTTGGAGGGTGAAGTGCTTGAAAGGGTACAGCAGGGAAGAAAGGTTGCTGGTTCTTTGAAAGCAGTGATAAGAAACAGGGAAGTGAGCATGGAAGTGAAAAAGTTACTACATGATAGTATTGTGATACCAACTCTAACGTTCAGAAGTGAAGCTTGGACGTTGTTCGAAGGACACAAGTCAAGAGTGAGAGCTGTGGAAATGAGTTATTTAAGAGGAGCCTGTGGAGTCACATGGAGAGACAGGCTCACGAATGAGGATATAAAGAAGCATACCACCCCAAAGCCACACCACCTCACAGTCATACCAACCCACAGCCATACCACCTCAAAGCAATATCACTTACGGCCATAGAACCAACAGCCATACCAAGCACAGCCATACCACGTACAGCCATACCACCCATAGCCATACCATCCTCAGCCATATTATCACACAGCCATATTGCCTACAGCCACACCACCCACAGCCATACTACTTACATACATACCACCCTAAGCCATACCACCCGAACCATAACATCCACAGCCATGCCATCCACAGCCATACCACCTACGGCCATACCTGCACAAAGCCATACCATTCCATCGCCATACGAACCCACTTCCATACCCGCATACAATCATACCACTCCACAGCCATACCATCCCATCGCCATACCAGCACACAAACATACCATCCCAAACCCATACCTACACAGCCATACCGCTCTACATCCATACCACCCAACAGACATACTACTCCATAACCATAGCACCCAACAGCCATACCAACCGTCATATCACCCCACAGCGATACCACCAAACAGCTATACCATCCCATAGCCTTACCACCTCATTTCCATGTCAAGACACAGCCATACCAACACACAGCCATACCAACACACAGCCATACCAACAAGACCATAAATACAGGTACCCATACCAATGCACAGCCATACCAACTCACAGCCATACCATCCTACATCCAAAACATCCCACATGCATACTAACACACAGCCATACTACCAAACAACCGTACCCTCCCACGGCTATACCGCACCACAGCCATACCATCCCACAGCCATATCACTCTACAACCATAACACTCCACAGCCATACCATCCGAAGCCATGCCATCCCACAGCCATTCCAGCCCAAAGCCACAGCACCCCGCAGCCATACCATCCCACAGTTATTCCGCCTCATATTCGTACTATCCCACAGCCATACCATACCGCAGCTATGCCGCACCACAGCCATACCACATCACAGCCATACCATCCCACAGCCATTCCACCCCACACACAAATCACCCCACACCCATATCAATTCACAGCCATGACATCCCACAGTCATACCACCCTACAGCCATACCAACCCCACTGCCATACCACATCACAACCATACCACCCCACAGCCACTCCAACTCATCCATGCTAGCACAAAGAGATACCAGCATAAGGCCATACCAAAAGCACAAAGCCATACCATCCCCCAGTCATAGCAGCTCACAGCCATATCACCCGACAACCATACCACCATACAACCACACCACCACACAAACATTCCACCCCACAACCATACCACCCCATAGTCATATCACCACACAGCCATACCTGCCACAGCCATATCAACCCAAATCAATACCACCCCACAGCCCTACCAATCCACAGCCCTACCACCCCGCAGCCATACCACTCCACAGCCATACCACCCCACAGCCATACCACTCCACAGCCATAAAACCCCACAGCCATACCACTCTACAGCCATACTACCCCACAGGCATGCCATCCCACAGCCATACCACTCTACAGCCATACCATCCCACAGCCATACCACCCCACAGCCATTTCAACTCAAAGCCATACCACCCCACAACTATTCCAGCCCAAAGCCATACCACCCCACAGCCATACCACCCCACAGCCATACTATTCCACAGCCATACCATACCACATCCATACCACCCCACAGCCACATCGACTCATCCATACCAACACAAAACCAAATCATCCCACAGCCATAACAACTCCCAGCCATATCACAACCCAGCCATACCAGCACACAGCCATACCACCCCACAGCCATACCACTCCACAGCTATACTACCCCACAGGCATGCCATCCCACAGCCATACCATCCCACAGCCATACCATACCAACACAAAACCAAATCATCCCACAGTCATACCAGCTCCCAGCCATACCACAGCCCAGCCATACCAGCACACAGCCATACCAACCCACAGCCATACCAACCCACAGCCATACCACTTTGCGAGTGAATGGATCTTTTGTTGCTGATGCATCATATATGCACTTCCTGAGTCCGACTGAGGCCAGCATTCCTCTTGCAAATTCTGCTGGAGAGACAATTTTATGTATAAACAGTGCAGTCGTGACGCTGGGCAACACACACAAAGGAAACTCTCTGCCTGTGTCCTGAAAGATTGTATTAGGGCTGGAGATCAACTACCCCACAGCCATTCCAACTCAAAGCCATACCACCCCACAACTATTCCAGCTCAAAACCATACCACCCCACGGCCATACTATTCCACAGCCATACCATACCACATCCATACCACCCCACAGCCACAACGACTCATCCATACCAACACAAAACCAAATCATCCCACAGCCATACCAACTCCCAGCCATATCACACCCCAGCCACACCAACACACTTACGCCCTCTATAGAACATCCAGTGTTAATGATTATGGAGTCTTCAAGATAAACCTGAAACCGTGATGGTAAATCTACGGGCCAATATTTCACACCATCACACAGCCATAGCACCACTCAAATATACCACCAGGCAGTCATACCACCATATAGCCATACCACCTTACAGTCATACCATCCCACAGCAATTCCACTCCACAGCCATTTCAACCCACATCAATACCACCTCACAACCATACAACCCCACAGAAATACCAACCAACAGTCATACCATCTCACAGGCATATCAACACATATCCATACCACCCCATTCCATACCACCAAACAACCATACCACCCCACATCCACCCCACCCCACAGCCATACCACAACAGGCATACCACCCCACAGTCATACCACCCCACAGTCATACCAACCAAGAGTCAAACCAGCACACAATCATACTACCACAAGCATACACCCTCACAGCCATACAAACACACAGCCATACCATTCAATAGCCATACCACCCCGTAGCCATACCACCCTACCACCTCATACCCGTCTCATAGCTATACGACCCCATCGCCATACCACCACACAGACATAGAACCCAGTTCCCAAACCACAACACAGTCATACCACCACACAGTCATGCCATCACAAAGCTATACCACAACACCGTCATACCACCTCACAGCCATACTGCCCCACCACCATATCAGCACACAGCCATACTAGTGAATCGTCATACCACCCCGCAGCCATACCAGCACAGAGCCATACCAAAACACAGCCATACCATCACACAGCCATACCAGCCCACAGCCATACCAGCCCACAACCATACCAGCCCACAGCCATACCAGCCCACAGCCATACCAGCCCACAGCCATACCAGCCCACAGCCATACCAGCCCACAGCCATACCAGTACAGTGCAATACCACCCGACAGTCATACCACCTGAGGCCATACCAGCCCACAGCTACACACCCCACAGCCATACCACCACACTGCCATCTCACCACACTGTCATACCACCACACTGCCATACCACCACACTGTCATCTCACCACACTGCCATCTCACCACACTGCCATCTCACCACACTGCCATACCACCACACTGCCATCTCACCACACTGTCATACCACCACACTGCCATACCACCACACTGTCATCTCACCACACTGCCATCTCACCACACTGCCATACCACCACACTGCCACCTCACCACACTGCCATACCACCACATTGCCATCTCACCACACTGCCATACCACCACACTGCCATACCACCGCACTGCCATCTCACCACACTACCATCTCACCACACTGCTATACCACCACACTGTCATACCGCCACACTGCCCTACCACAACAATGCCACACCACCACACTCCCATATCACCACACAGCCGTCTCACCACACTGCCATACCACCACATTGCCATACCACCAAACTGCCATACCATCACACTGCCCTACCACCACACCATACCATCATACTGCCATACCACCACACTGCCATACCATCACACTGCCATACTACCACACTGCCATACCATCACACTGCCATACCACCACACTGCCATACCACCACACTCCCATACCACCACACTCCCATACCACCAAACTGCCATACCACCACACTGCCATACCACCACACTGCCATACCACCACACTGCCATCTCACCACACTCCCATACCACAACATTGCCATACCACCACACTGCCATCTCACCACATTTCCATACCACCACACTGCCATACCACCACACTGCCATACCACCACACTGCCATACCACCACACTGTCATCTCACCACTCTTTCATATTACCACACTGTCATTCCACCACACTGCCATACCACCACACTGCCATACCACCACTCTGCCATACCATCCCACTGCCATACCACCACACTGCCATACTACCACACTGCCATACCACCACAGTGTCATCTCACCACTCTTTCATCTTACCATACTGCCATACCACCACACTGTCATACCACCACACGCCCATACCGCCACACTGCCATACCATCCCACTGCCATCTCACAACACTGCCATCTCACCACACTGCGATCCTACCACACTGCCATACGACCACATTGACATACCGCCACACTGCCATACCACCACACTCCCATACCACCACACTCCCATACCACCACACTCCCATACCACCACACTGCCATCTCACCACACTGCCATACAACCACACTGCCATACCGCCACACTGCCATACCACCACACTGCCATGCCACCGCACTGCCATCTCACCACACTACCATCTCACCACACTGCCATACCGCCACACTGCCATACCGCCACACTGCCCTACCACAAGAATGCCACACCACCACACTCCCATATCACCACACTGCCGTCTCACCACACTGCCATACCACCACATTGCCATACCACCACACTGCCATACCATCACACTGCCATACCACCACACTGCCATACCATCATACTGCCATACCACCACACTGCCATACCATCACACTGCCATACTACCACACTGCCATACCATCACACTGCCATACCACCACACTCCCATACCACCACACTCCCATACCACCAAACTGCCATACCACCACACTGCCATACCACCACACTGCCATACCACCACACTGCCATCTCACCACACTCCCATACCACAACATTGCCATACCACCACACTGCCATCTCACCACATTTCCATACCACCACACTGCCATACCACCACACTGCCATACCACCACACTGTCATCTCACCACTCTTTCACCTTACCACACTGTCATACCACCACACTGCCATACCACCACACTGCCATACCACCACACTGCCATACCATCCCACTGCCATACCGCCACACTGCCATCTCACCACACTGTCATCCTACCACACTGCCATCCTACCACACTGACATACCGCCACACTGCCATACCACCACACTCCCATACCACCACACTCCCATACCACCACACTCCCATACCACCACACTGCCATCTCACCACACTGCCATACCAACACACTGCCATACCAACACACTGCCATATCACCACATTACCATCTCACCACACTGCCATCTCACCACACTGCCATACAGCCACACTGCCATACCACCACACTGCCATACTACCACACTGCCATACCACCACATTGCCATACCACCACACTGCCATACCACCACACTGCCATATTGCCACACTGCCATACCACCACACTGCCATACCGCCACACTGCCATACCACCACACTGCCATACCACCACACTGCCATACCACCACACTGCCATACCGCCACGCTGCCATACTACCACACTGCCCTACTACCACACTGCAATACCACTGTTTGTAACTATTTGTACAAATATGGAGTGTGTAAATATAGTATGTAAGTAGTTGTTAGTAGGATCCAAGTAGGGCGCCTCTGAGCGCTTCCTATCGCTTGCTATGTCTGTGAGTGCTTGCTATGTCTGGCTTGAATTCAAACTTTGCTGAACCATGACTTTTGTGGCCGCACCACCGCCCTAGCCGGTGAGAGCCGAGCAGTAGCAGTTAACGACGGGCTGGGTTGGACACGGGTGGTGTCGACGGCCGTGCTTAATATATTATCAGAAAACTCGTCCGAGACTTTGACTTCACCTACGACTAGCGTCAAGGGGCATTAACAAACATTAACACCACCACACCGCTATCTCACCACACTGCCATACCACCACACTGCCATACCATCACACTGCCATTTCACGACACATCCATACCACAATACTGCCATACCATCACACTGCCATACCACAACACTGGCATACCACCACACTCCCATACCACCACACTCCCATACCACCACACTGCCATGCCACCACACTGCCATACCACCACACTGCCATGCCATCACACTGCCATCTCACCACATTCCCATACCACCACACTGTCATCTCACCACTCTGCCATCTTACCACACTGCCATACCATCACACTGCCATACCATCCCGCTGCCATACTACCACATTGCCATACCGCCACAATGTCATACCGCCACACTGGCATCTCACCACACTGCCATATCACCACACTACCATACCACCACACTCCCATACCACCACACTGCCATACCACCACACTGCCATACCACCACACTCCCATACCACCACACTCCCATACCACCACTCTGCCATCCCACCACACTGCCATACCACGACACACCCATACCACCAAACTGTCATCTCACCACACTGCCATTCCACCACGCTCCCCTACTACCACATAGCCTTCCGAATATACCTCAAAATCTAATCAGTTCTTCATCACCCCACTGCCAACCTCTCGACCACATTTCATTGAAATCTGAGAACAGCTTTTTGAGATCTTGTTCACAAAAAGATAAACAAACAAATAAACTGGGATTACTTTAAAACCATCTTCCATCTTCGTTGGCTGAGATAATACGCAATCAGCCAAAGATAAAGAATGGTTTAGATATTGGTGGATATCAGTGGGACACCAGTTAGATATGCCAATGACAATTCTTTCAAAACTGTTTTTATGTTACTTTTTTCGTCTGTTTAAATAAGTATTCTCTCTCTCTCTCTCTCTCTCTCTCTCTCTCTCTGTATGTATGTACGTATGTGTGTATGCATGTGTATTTAATACACACATACACACGGACAGACAAGCTTTTATGTATGAATATAAATATATATATATATATATATATATATATATATATATATATATATATATATATATATATATATATATATATATAGATAGATAGATAGATAGATAGGTAGATAGATAGATAGATAAATAGATACATACATACATACATACATACTTACATACATAGAGCGTCTGTGGTAAAGTGTGCGTTTTCATACACTGAAGAACAAGGGTTTGCGCCCCGCCAGGGTAAAAAACTTTGGAAGCGTTCTTCTGGCCACGTACTGCATTGGCGGACACAAGGGGTGCTGTGGTTGAGCCAGTGTCGCATACTATAAAGTATACTTGCACCCAGTCAGCTTGCTCGGGCTGATTACACTTGCTTCACAGACTACACACATATCCAAAGCCACTCCAACACAACAGTTACACTTACAAGCACTTTTCACCTTACATACAATCTCTACTAGACAGCATAAGCCACTTGGTAGAGATACACTGGCTGTATCGTCCCCACTTCGGTAGCGATAGGCCGGTCCTGCAGTGGACACAAACTGTTAATGAAATGTGATATATATATATATATATATATATATATATATATATATATATATATATATATATATATATATATATATATATATATATATATCCAATCCTACATTGCCCCATGAGGAGGGTAGGGGCCCGGGGCAAGGCAGTTGGTCCAGACATTTAAGATGAGAGTGACCAGCCTCACTCTTCCCTAAGTGGTATTACATGAGCAATAAACTCCAACAATCTCTTGGATATAAATCTTCACCGGCTTAATCCGATTGGAGCTCAATAATTACCCACTAAACCACCAGGTGCCAAAATTTGGTTATATGGTTACCACCCAGCGTAGTAAATGGTTTCCTGGGGTACAGGAAACCATTTTGCTTGTCACTCAGTGTAGAGTCACCCACAGGCAGAAGGAAGAAAGAAGAGGGAGTGTAAAATTACCCGTAGGCAGAAGGACATGGAAAGAATGAAGGAAAGGAAGACAGAAGAGGATGGAAGGAAAGAAGGATGGAGGAGAGGAAAGGGCAGACACGAGACAGAAGCATTTCATCGAGTGAGTGAGTGGATGGTGAGCGCCTCCACCTACCACAAATTATATATATATATATATATATATATATATATATATATATATATATATATATATATATATATATATATATATATATATATATATATATATATTTTTTTTTGTGGTCGGTGGGGGCGCTCACCATCCACTCACTCGATGTAGTGCTGCTCTCGGATGTCTGCCCTTTCCTCTCCATCCTTCTTTCCTTCCATTCTCTTCTGTCTTTCTTTCCTTCATTCTTTCCTTGTCCTTCTGCCTACGGGTGACTGACTATACACTCCCTCTTCTGTCTATCTTTCCTTCATTCTTTCCACTTCCTTCAGCCTGTGGGTGACTCTACACTGAGTGACAAGCCAAAAAGTTTCCTGTGCACCAGGAAACCATTTACTACGCTGGGTGGTAACCATATAACCAAATTCTGGCGGCTGAGGGTTTAGTGGGTAATTATTGCGCTCCAATCGGATTGAGCCGGTGAAGGTTTATATCCAAGGGGTGGTTGGGGTTGATTGCTCATGTAATGCCACTCAAGGATGAGTAAGGTTGGTCACTCTCATCTTAAATGTCGGGACTAACCGCCTAGCCCCTGGTTCCTACGCTCCTCATGGGGCAATGTAGGACTGGATATATATATATATATATGTGTGTGTGTGTGTGTGGAGCCTCTGTGGTACAGTGGCAGAGTGTGCGTTTCGCACGCTGGTGAGAAAGGTTCGCCTCCCGCCAGAGTTGTATATATATATATATATATATATATATATATATATATATATATATAAGGAGAAAGTGTGACTGTCTGCCTATCCTGTATGGAAATCAAGGGGGATGCATATTGATGTCTCAACAGCTATAACAGGTGTAATTTTGGCTTTGATTTTAGATGTGTACATTATAATCGCTCTTGATGGCTGTGATTGGAATTATTCAGAATAATGAAGTCAACTTCGTGGCCAATTACCGTTGAACATTTTACTTTTACAAATGTTTCATTGTTGTTTACAATGGGTCGGATGGGTGAAGAGTTTGGTAAGATGGGCAGGGCGGATGGGTTGGCTGTGTTGAGTTAGTAGGTGAGTGGATAATGGGAAAACAGATCCATGGTATGAATAGGTCCATTGGCATTATATAACTGAGGAAGTGGCACAGGGAGAAACATTATATTCACTGGACAAAAATAGGACCCAAGGGGTCTTCTCCTGCTGGTGGAGTGACCATCCAGTGTCCTAGGCAAGGTCGGTATGCAGGGTCATAGGGTTGTACCTGTCCAAGCCCTGTACCCCTGGTATTGTGAGTGTGTGTAGATAGATAGATAGATAGACAGGCAAAGAGACAGAAAGATAGGTAGATAGATAGACAGATAGATATATACAAACACAGATAGATAGACAGATACATAGATATGGAGAGAGATAGGAAATAGGATAAATAGGTATATCTATTTCTAAGTATATATAAATATATATATATATATATATATATATATATATATATATATATATATATATATATATATATATATATATTAAAATGCCGGCTGTGGCAGCTCAGGTCGCCACAACACCCCCAGAAGGAGGACATGGAGAGCTAGAAGGCACACAGAATGCACCCAGGCAATACTGACATTATTTCACCCAGGCTGCACGCCCCTATTCCCTGGAACTCACCAGCTGCCACCACCTTAGTCAAAGTACACTACCTCCCAGGCGAGCTGACCACTGACAGGATCGGGGTGCAACTGGCCTAACAGTTCCAAGCAGCATTCCAGCGATGGCCGGTAGCCATGCATTACCTGAGATGGCCGGTAGCCGTTCAGAGAAAAAGGAGACGGCCTGTAGCCGCACCAAAAAATGGCCACGGCCTGTAGCTGTGCCACCAATTAGGAGACGGCTTGTAGCCGCTCTGCCCTGTGCTCCTAACACCCCCTACAGACACCAGTGATGGCCTGTAGCCGCGCTGGGGAGAGACTGGTACGTCCCCTCTCCATCTGTAGTTGCCTAGGAGGCCACGACACCGGTGACGGCCTGTAGCCGCGCCAGTAGGGAGGAGACAGCCTGTAGCCACTCCTTTCATGCTCTTCGCCCTCCTTGCAGGACTTCGGCGATGCCCTATAGCCACGCTGACAGGCAGGTGACAGCATGTGACCGCACTTTGCCTGTGTTCCCATCAGGGAGTCAGGTCCCGGTGACGGCCTGTAGCTGCGCCGAGCCACCCTCTGCCTGTGTTCCCATCAGGGAGTCAGGTCCCAGCGACGGCCTGTAGCTGCGCTGAGCCACCCTCTGCCTGTTGCCCAAGGGAACCCAGCGATGGCCTATAGCCGCACCGGGGAGAGACACCAAAGTCCTCCGCCCCCTGTGACTTCACAATGAAAGGGTGAGGTGTGCTCAGTCCTGCCCTCCAGCAGGAGCACTGGTTACCCTCCTGTCCACCCAGACCGAGGCAACCTCCAGGAGGAGGACCACTGCTCCGAGGAGTGGTGGAGAGGCCCTGTACTGTCCCCGGGGTTGTTCACCCTCCATCCAGGGGAAGAGGGCGCCCACCTGACGGACTCTGGCAGGGGACGACGCTGCAGCCCAGACCTGACGGCAGCACCTGCAGCAGAAGACCGCAGCCGACGCGCCTCCGAGGACATCCCCCAGACCCCCGGGTGGGCACTCTCCCCACCCCGATGAAGGCGACACCTGTCCTCCACGTGGTGCCTGAGTGAGCGCCTCCAATGCTTCTTTGGCCCCAGTCCCGAGGGCCAGACCCCAATCCCCAGCCCCGACAGCGAGGGGCCCTTCGCTACACACAGCCCGAGCCCCAGCCAAGAGTCAGCGCCCCTGAGAGTGGTCCCGTGGCCGGGGGACGAAGGGACTCCAAGAGGGCCTCTGCCTACCCCAGGCAGAGAATTGTGAGCCCTGGACCTCCCCTTCCCCCTGTGAAACAAAATGGACCTAGAGTGTGAAATATCAGTGAACAGTGAGACCGGCACACGAGGCACGAGAGTAAGCATAACATAAGTGTACAGTGAGCCCAAGAAAGAAAACATATTAGTGAGTATAATGAACGGTCGTCTCAGTAATACCCAACAGTGAATGTACAGACAGTGAAAAGTACTCAGAGACGACACCTCACCCCTTGTAACAGTGCCTGTAACAGTGCCAAAATCTATTTCCCCCTCCTTGTGCAAAGTCAGTAACCTCTCCCTCGATATCCAGTCTAAAACTTAGTGCCAGAACAGTGTGAGCCTCACAAAAGTGCATCCTCTCTGTGGACAGTGTAACAGTGCCTTGCCCTTCTGAACCAGACCTAGACTCCTGTACATCTAGTATCCTGTGCGATACTCTACCCACTAATA
The DNA here is from genome assembly GCF_032717465.1 of Coenobita brevimanus. Lineage (NCBI taxonomy): Eukaryota > Metazoa > Arthropoda > Malacostraca > Decapoda > Coenobitidae > Coenobita > Coenobita brevimanus. The sequence continues at coordinate 28,037,939 of NC_137053.1, read as the reverse complement.
CCAGCCTATTTATTGATTTTTGCCTATGAGATTGTGTAAGATTATCTACCTGTTCCACAGTAGTTGAATTTGTCAGTATAAGTGTAAGGTTGTTACCCCGTGTTTTTATGCCCCGGCCCTCTCATGTTTGTCTAAGCTCCGGTCTAGAAAGGGAACCCAGCTGCATTTTAGGCGTTCTAGGGACAGGAAGCTGCCCCATAAACACCTAGGATTATATATATATATATATATATATATATATATATATATATATATATATATATATATATATAATCCTAAAATGGCTCTTAACTTTTGTGTGTTCTGTGTACACATGGAACTATATAACTCTGTGACTCTCTTGTCCATTACTTCCCAACTTCTTTATATTTGTTCTTCCTAGTCCCAAGTATTTCCTCCATAACCCTTTACTTTTTTCCCTACACATCCTCCCTCAGCTTCTGTTTTCATTCCACAGTTTTCCTCATTTTCTGTTGTCTCTCCTCACTCTCACATTCTATTTTCTCTCCACACCAGTGTTTAAATACCATTTTTTTCTCAACATTCTCCCATACTTTCAGTCAAGCCTCCCGATTTCACTCCACAGCCTCCCCTATCTCTCATTTTTTCTCCATACTTTGCCTCAACTGCCGTTGTCTTTGCCACAGCCTGGACTTGAGGGAGGGAGAGGGTCGGCATGAAATGGTAGACGCCTCAGTTAAGGACAGGCTGAGATCGGATGCCCGTGGCACCAGACTGACCTTCGACCCAGCGGAAGGGTCGGACTCTGGGACCTACAAGTGCCGAGTGGACTTCCAAATCTCACCCACCAAGTCCTCCATAGTCACCCTCACCATCTACGGTAAGTTTGGGAGGTAGAAGATGGGAAGATGTATATAACAATGGAGAGTGGAAATGAGTGATAATATAATGACTGTAGCTCCCCACATTCTTGGGCCAGTCACTGGGTGGCAATTGAGAAGCATGACGGCTAAAATAAATGACATGGATAAAGATATCATTCTCATAAAGAAAATTGTAACGAAAATACCGTAAATAAATTATGGAGGAGTGAAAGTAACATTCTGGAATTCTTAAAATTTAAAAAATAAGATACTAGCAACCGGGAAATAAATGAAATATTAAGGTTAAAAAGGAACCTGCAGGATGGCCTTAGGACTGTGTTCTAGAGGAAAAATGGTAGTGTGCGTATGTGAAAATCATATAACAGGCAATGTAAAGGTAGTACGATGGAAAATGATAACATAAAGAAATAAGACAATATAACTTGCTAGAACACTGAGAATGGGAAGGTAATTACAGTACTGAAATGAGGAAAACTTGATGACATAACATAAATTGTGATATCTGTTGTTACAGAGTACAGAAGAATGAATGGTGAAAACTGGATACATGATTAACTTGATGCCTGAATGTGTGGAGCTCTAACAGTGTAGTCTACAAGTGTTGTGGGTACGGTGCATGAAAATTACTAGAAAGGGTAAGACTGATGCCATGATTTTTGGTAAGTGACTAACATGTTTTGTGATACGGGAGAGGATTTGTAGAACAAATATTTGTAGTAAGTCAGAGAATGGAGTAAGTTTGTGACGTTGAATGCAAGATATTTGTGGCATTTTTGGGTGTAGAGAAATATATGACAATTAACACTGAGGGATTAAGGTAAATGTTATGTAACATGATGTTACAGGCTATGCAGGGAGCTTTCTGTCTCTGAGGGTTCAAATAAAAGGCAGTGACATGTAAACAAATAAATCTTAATTTACTTACAAATCTACATAGTACATCACAGACTTAGGTCCTTTTATATAATAAACAGGTGCACAGTGGGACACTTCGAACCTAATTAGGATCATTTGCAAACTTACTCAAAATCAGACACTTCGGCTAACTGAATACTGAATGGAAACAGATACGTTAATAGGTTGCTATGTACAAAAATACACATTCTTAGCTTATGAGCCAACATGCTGGAGTACCTTTTACACTATCACTAAGCTACAAGAGGGACTTAGAGGAGGCTGGAGGTGAGAAAGTAGTTCCCTTTCACCTCTAGCCTCTCAGTATGTTCCAGTATCCATGCCTCTTTTTTCCTTCCCTGGCCATGTCCAGCAGCAGGGTAGTATCTCTTTCCAATGATTTTTTTGGAGATGGTGGTCACACCTGGTTATTCAGATAGGACTGGCGCTGCATTTTATGGGGATAGTCATCTTCACTTTGGTACAGCTCTGCCTCCTTTCTCTTAAGTTGATACGGACTGATCCTTATGATCACTGATATGCCGTGCTGCAATCTGGGTCACTCTTGAGTCAATATTTGTGGTAACTTGAGCCAGGGTCAGCCAAGATAAGTTGCAGCTAAGATCAGCAATCACGCTGCTGGTTCTCAAGATATTGACTTCATATGGTCAGTCTCCAGATTAGCAGCAGAGAAGTGGCCAGTAACCCCTCCCTACCTGAAAAAAGAAATCTACATGAGGAAGTTTCTGTATATCACAAGGTTATATATACAGACAAACAGTCTGCCAAAACATTGCTCTCCCCCTTGACATGGTAGACACCCACGGTGTACTCTTGGAGGAACAGAGCCCAGCAGGTTTACCACTAACTCTTATCTGTAAATTTTTGCTAGGAACAGAAGGGGTTCTTGATCTGCATACACAGTAATTGGGGTTGAACCTGAACCAACATTCACACAAAAATGTTGTATGGCAAGTATGAGTGCAAGGAGTGCCTGTTTAATAATAAGGTGATTCTTCTGAGTAACACTAAACATTTTGCTAAAGTAATAAACAGGAAATTAATTCAACATCATGACCATTATCTTGTAACAGGGCTGTGCCAGAGCCAACACTACTAGCATCAACAGCTAATTTAAAAGGCTTACTGAATGCTGGAGCTTGGAACACAGGGTGACTACACAAAATTACCTTAGCTTTTGAAAATTCCTCTTTGACCCCTTTCTTTAACAGATCTGTGAGGGGAGCTACTGCATCAGAACAATTTAAGATAAACCTCCAGTAGTAACGCTCCATACCCAGGAATCTCTGCAATTCCATTTTGTTCTTGAGTTGCCTGAAGTTAACAACAGTTTCAACTTTGGTTAAAGGTGGACTTCCTTTACCCAGTCCTACCATGTAGTTTGAAGTGCTAAACCTGGGTCTTTACAATGTCACACTTGTTCGGTTGGTTATTAATTTATCAGCTGACAGCCTCTGCAGCAAAGCATCTAACTGGATCAAGTGTTCCTCCCAGGAGCTACTGAAGAGAACCAAATCATCAATGTGTGTGACACATCCTTTGATATCACAAGTAATTTGGTTCATAAGCCAGTGGGAGGTGACTGGAGCATTTTTCATACAGTATGGAATGACTTTGCATTTCTAAGTATGACCGCCAGCCACAAAAAGCAAATTTCTTGGCCCTTTTATGTTAGCAAGGCCTGTCAGTATCCCTTCAGCAAATCAATTTTGGCAATAAACTTAGCACTGACTATATTGTCAGTGCAGTCATCTGCTCTAGGAGATGGGTAGGTGTCAGTTTTACTGAGGGATATGGCCCCACGGTAATCTATGCAAAATCATGGTACTCGCCTAATTTTGGAACTAAGGTGACTGGGAAGGACCACTCACTTTGGCTAGGCTCGATCAACCTCTGCTGCTACGTGTAGGTCAACCCCTGCTAGATAATGGACTGCTTCTGCAAAATCGCACAGTCGCGGGGCTGCTTCATAGACTAGGAGTCTCCACTAACGGCATTGCGCCGTTTTGAGTTTCTCAGCCCAGGGGTATTCCAGAAAACATCAGGATACTTCCCTAGAAGGGCAGTCATATCAGCATGTCGTTCAGCTGTTCGGTTAGAGTTTATCAGTTAACTACCTACACACCTGGTTCTCCAACTAACAGTCTGCCCCAGTGTCAAGGAACAGCCTTGTTAATTTACCGTCTCTGCAGCTAACACCTCTCATGTGGTGCCAGGGGGTCCTGTGTCCTCTCACTGATGGTACTTCTTCAGCAAATTAACAAGCCATAACTTTTGAACTTTTCTCTGACCTGGGGCCTGAGTGACATAGTTAACATCACCTGCCCTCTTCTCTGTTACATAAAGGCATGAGAAACTTGCCTGTATCAGCTGTCCACAGACAGGAGCAATAATAGCACTTTGTCGACTGGGTGAAACACTGTGCTCCTTGCTTGCTTGTTTTTATCATATCAACTCTTCGATTCTTCTGAGAGGACTCCAGATTGCCTTAGCTACTTCTCAACCCTTGGTTAGTCATTCTTTGAAATCTGAAAGATAGATCAACAGATTAACATAACTATCATCACTGACCCAATGTTCCTCAAGCAACTTCAGTGGATCTCTCACATCGAGATCAAATATCGGCTCAAATGGTGAGCATCCATTGGACTCATTTGGCGTCTCTCTGGCTGCAGACAACAGGAAGGGAAGGCCTGTGTTCCAGTCCTGTTTATGAACAAAACAATATTTCTTTAACATTAGTTTGAGGGTGAGATGATATCTCTCCAGTGCTCCCTGACTCTGAGGATGGTAAGCTGAGAAGGTGATTTGGGGGATCCCTAACACTTTAAGGATTTGTCTTCATAATTTTAACATGAAATTGCTGCTCTGATCCGACTGCACCTCTTTCGGAAGACCAGACCCAGCGAAAAAGTTAATAATCTCCCTTACCACTGCTTTGGCTGAAAAGTTTCTCAAGAGAATGGCTTCAGGTTACCTAGTGGTCATGTCCGACATATTTAGAATATGCTGGTGGCCTGATGAGGTCTTAGAGGAGGGTCAACAATATCTGAAAGGACCTAGTGAATGGGACTTCAAAGACAGGAAAGGGAACCAATGACACTACAGGGATAGGCTTGTTCATCTTGCCAACCAGCTGGCAGGTGTGACATGACCTACAATATCAGGAAACGTCTTGGCGATTTCCAGGCCAGAAGAAACGTTGCCAGATCCAGGATGGGGCCTTCCTCACCCCTAAGTGTCCTGCCAAAGTAAAATCATGAACAACTGCAATAATTTCTTGCCTCTATACCATTGGACCTTTGGAACAACTACTTGATGTACATTCTCCCACACATCATTATGAGCAGTGTGTGTGTGGGGGGGCGGGGGTCCTCACCAACGCATCAACACACCATTCGCTGTTAGAAACACTCATACAACTCAACCTCACAGTCTTCCTCATGCACTGCAGCCAATCAAAGCTGCAATCTCTGGACCAGATATCTGCATCTCAGCCAATCCTAGACTTGCATTACTCTGTGGGGAGCCTTCAACCTCAGATCAGTCAAGTGGGAGAAGAAAGTATCGGAAAGAGAAGTTCCATTTACAACTCAGGCAGGGAACAGCATAAGGCATTCTGCCTCTAGTTCTTTTGTCCTCTTCTCACTTGTGTGTGTGTGTGTGTGTGTGTGTGTGTGTGTGTGTGTGTGTGTGTGTTTTTCATACAGAGGAAACTGCACTGTCTTTTCCTTCTCCTAAGTCATTACCCAAAAGGAAAGTGACCCCTTTCACAGGTAACTGGCCCATGATGCCCAGATGTAACGTCTGGAGCTTTACTTCAACCAAGGAGCAGACACATAATCAGCTATTCCCTTTAATAAAACACATTCATCAGGTTCAGTTACATCAATTAGCCCCTTCAACATAGGAGACTGAGAAACATCTGTGTCTCAGAGTATAGTGGCTTCCTTATTATTTTCACCATCAATTGATCCTTGTAGTTCTTTAGAAATGAAACGAGCAAACAGGGTGTCTTGGAGGGTGTCACTTTGCTTACTGCTTGAGGGAAGATGCTCTGGTGTAGTCTTATTACCACCTTTATTAATTCCTGACAGCTGCACTATCCCAGTCTTTCTAATGTCCAATGATAACTCTATAGGAGTCCGAGTATCAACAATTGACTGCTCCACTCAGGCTTCAAACTCGCTAAGCACCTGCTGAGGATATGTCTGCTTACCAGTTAACCTATCTAACTGCGGTTGCTTACTTTCAGTATTAGCAGTACCCCAAGTGTTTATCAGAGCAATAGATTTAGTTCTATGACTTCCTTCCATCCTCTTCCAGCACACTTCCTTAATATAACCCATCCTATTACAAAACAGACACAATCTGGAACTTCTTATTGGTTCTTTGGCAATAATGTCCCCACTCTCTTTGATGTAACTAAGATGCTCTGGGGTTACAGTTCTTCCAGTAGTGTCATATAATTAAATCTTAACTGATTGATAAGAAGGGCTTATACTCCACTCTCCTATATCTACCAAATGACTGAGATTTCAAATCATATTTGCAGATTATAATTATCTGCCCTAACAGCTGCCTCAGCCGGGTGATCCACTCATTCCTCAACTAGGTGAGTGGCAACATCTTTGGCAATATTCCAAGTGAACTCCAAGATCATTAGTTCCCTCAACTTAGTAAAATCCCTGCTAATTTTCATAAAGTGCAGCCGTTGATAAAAATTAATCTTGAAGTACTCTAATATATTTCACATCGATCTTATCTTTTGTTTGTAATTGGTTCTAAACTTCAACCTCTCAACTTCCGGTACAGGCTCATAAGCCTTTAGAACTGCATCCTTTACTACCTCATAACCAGCACACTGGTCAACTGATAAAGAAATGTAAGCCTCATGTATTTTATTCCTAGCATACTCTGTAGTAAAATCGACTAAGAGTCCTTAGGCCAAGAAAGATGGCCTGTCATCTCCTCAAACATTTGAAAATATTTGGTGACATCTTGCTCATTAAATGAAGGAACTAGCTTTATGTTCTAGAAAATGCAAAAAAAGAGTCGCTAGCAGAGGCACCACAAGAACTAGGCGAACCGCCAAGCTGCCTCAGTCAGTACACATGATCTATTCAAGTTGCTTTTTTCGTACTTGAAGTTGTCTTATTTGCAGCTGAATTTTGGCTAATCCAGGTTGTGTACTGACACTAGTGTTTAAGGTATTAACATCTACATTCTGAGCAGTATCACTGTGAGTAAGTGGCTCTAGTTCCAAAAGCTTGTGATTCTAAACACCGCTATGAACAGATGATGTTTGTTCCTGAAGCTCATAATCAGTCGTGCTATGATCAGTTTCAACATTTTCACTCACCTTAACATTGTGCTCTGAATCCGGCTAAGTAAATTAGACTTATTAATATTACCGGCAACATTTCATTCTTCAGGCCTGAACAACCAGCTTTAAGCTCAGGTTCAGTAAAATTTATGAGTAAGCCTGAAGATACTGTAGAACGCACAGAGGCACAGGGTCAGAGGTGCTCAGCTTTTGTCCAACATCAGGTACCCCCTGAGTTATCAGACCATCAACATTAAATATAGAACGATAATAGTATATTAAGATGAACTTAGTATACGCGTACAATGGCACTACAATGGATATTATCACATCGTCGAAACTGTTATTACTTTATAAAGCAGTCAAGCATTAACATCATAGTCAGTGATACTATACAGGAGTGAATAATGCAGTTACTTTATGAAGAAAATAAACATTAGCACTAATTCAATGTACAACAGAACGGTACTATAATGGATGTTGTAAGAGTAACGAAATTATAATTACGTCATTTGGGAAGTAAGCCGTAACACCATGTTTAATGTGACAACCAGTATTGGATTTCAGTGTGAAGGCTGTACCTGTTTTGTGAACACAATTATCTTAATTTCAGCCGTTGTGTGAGACAAACATACTCGAAGGTCATGCTTCACATTAAGCATGCTCAGTGTTTAATTTTATGTTCAACAGTGTTGAAAATCCTTGCTCACATAGAAAAGTAGGCTACTAGGGGACATCAGCAAAGACCTCACGGCAACATCAGCTACAGCAGGTTAAAGCTCACTCATTTTAGATTACAACTTAGTCAGGGAAAGTGTTTCACATGCATCTTTTACAACAAAGTCGTTCACCAATTCTAGGAATTCTTCTTGCATGTTGTCTGGGAGAAGAATGATGCACATTAACAATGATTGGGTTTCTAATCAGTTCTAATTTCAGCTCGCTTAGTTCGGGGAAGTAAGACTAACACTCCATCCACAGGGAAGAAAGATGTGTTTGCACAAGGTGCACCATTTCTAATTTTCCAGTGTCTTTCCTTTTATCAACTGCCTCACTGGGGTGTTCAAACATGCTAAGATTTTCATCTTTGACCTTCTCTTCCCTTCCCATAGCTCCAGCTTCACGCAGAATGATCTTCGTTTGTCGATGAAATCAATCATTGTGGTAAAACGGCCTTGGAGGGATGAGTTTAGCGAGTTTATGTATAAGATTATAATTTTCAAGTGGGCCAGATTCTTGAGCCACTGGTTGTTTGACAATTTCTTGATGAACTCAAGTGACTTTGTCTTGCTGTCACATTTGAAGAATTCGGAAAGATCCTCCTTCAGTGACTCCACTCTTAAAGCCACATTCCTCCATGACAACATGAGAAACTTGGTGTGAAAGAGTAACACTTCCTTATCTCATCTACTCCAGACTCTTGGCACAGTAGGAGGAGGAGTCGTGTATTTAGGGCACTTGATCTGATGGCATTATTTTACCATGAACACAACATCATCAAATATAATCTTAACTCTGGTGGGAGAGTTGTAGGTGACAGAGCACATCTATTATGCATAGAGTGAAGATACCTTGTTCCAGGATTTGCCTCATTCTTTTCCTCGAAACTTTGGTCGACGGCCAGGCACTGTTGATGCTACATCAGTTGTGCACACACATATGTTATTCAGAGAAAGTCTTTCAGCCTTTAAAAAGATTGAGACTTCATGGAAGATGTCTTCATCTCTTATAGTCGACTCCAAAGCATGTCAGCACAAGAAATCCTCCTTGAAATCTCCACCACTTATTAATCGTACAAACATCAAGGGCTGGGCAAAAGCACCCACGTCAGTCGACTCATCAAGCTGGATTGCAGATGTGTCTTAAGATGTCCCTCTTATTTCAGTAATCACTTGTTGATATCTTCAGATATATCTAATATTCGTCGATGAACAGTATCATTGGAGACGGGTACTGATGTGACCTGCTCAGCATCACATCCAGTAGCACAGCTGACTGTATATTTACAGCTAGGGACAATTAATTTCCCTGCAATGTTGTTATTTTTTTCTTATGCAATTCTCAGTGATACCATGTACGATGCACGTATCACAGATTCATTTATTTGACTGAACTATCCCGAATGATCAAAGTGTGCTTGTTTCAGTCCTCTTCATTTTGCTTGGTTGATTTATTGACTGAATATAATTAAAATCTGGCAGCTCAACTGCCAGGGTCATATGCCGCTGGACAACAAGGTAAAAGACGCCACAAATAAAAAGTGCATGTTCAAAATAAAGTTAAATCCCGTTAGTAGGAATAAAACACCAAATATAACAAAAGTATAAAATATCAATTACCTATAAAAGTGGAAGGAGACCCGCCTCCTGAAGAAAATTAAAAGCATCAGTAAAATCGCCGGAGGCTCCACCAAGCATCGAGGACAGACAGTAGGCACCATCTACCCCCCTATGCCTATGGAGAAGTCTGTGACCTAGGTCCCCCAGACTTGGACACTTGACCAGCAAACGACGGACAGTATGGGAAGCACGGCAATCATCACAGTACGATTGAGTCTCACCACTCATCAGGAACCCATGTGTAAGCCAAGAGTGCCCAGTGTGAAGCCTGGCTAAAGCCACCTCCAATCACCGAGGCATGGAGGGGAGAGCCATTGGCACAACCACTCTGTGAAAGATTTCTTTTAGCTTATTATGAGCAGCAGCATCCCACTGTCTCTGCCAACACGCACGAATCTCATACCTCAAGTAAGGTGCTACATCAGAAGCAGGAAGCGGGTAGTTGGCTGGGGCTGCTGAGAAGACGCAACTTTGCCTAATGTATCTGCCCTCTCATTGCCCACCACACTAATATGTGTGGAAACCCCACAAAAATCCACATGGCGGCCACGTCGGCTGAGAAGAAAAAAACGCTCCAAAATTGATCAAACCAGTGGATGGGATGCATTAAAAGAGTCCAGTGCAGAGACAGCACTACAAGAGTCACTAAAAATCACAAAAATCAAATTGGGGAAGAGTACAAATTATTTTTTGCGCATATAAAATCGCAGTCAGTTCTGCTGCATACACTGAAGTAATACCAGGAAGGGTACTGCCCCTACTAATGGAAGAGAAGAAAACACCAAAGCCTACTTCAGTATCAGTCTTAGACCCATCAGTATAGACGGGGACAGAACCCTCATGAGTGGAGACATATTCTAAAATGAGAGAGAGCGACACCTGAGAACGAAGTAAGCCCTTGTTTTCAAGAATGGACCTGCAGAATGTCACAAGAGGGAGAAGCCAAAAACCCACCCTCGGTGTCTGATGGGGACAAACTATCAGTCTCAGAACAGAGAAGGCTAACATAACAGACTGGACCCTGTAAGCAAAGGGCTTCAGGAAACTAGGACGGGTATCATAAACAGACGATTGGGAATCCTGGGAGACGATGGCACAAGAAATTGCGTCCGGAATGGGGTGAAGAAGATACCAACACCTCATCATCAATGACTGGTGACATAAATCCAAAGGCAGGACACCAGCATCCATCAATAAACTTGAAATCGGGGATGACCTGAATGCTCCAGTTGCCAGACATACATCGGCATGATGCACAGAATCTGACAACCAGAGATGGGTATCTGTTGCAGAGGAGAAGACCTCACACTCATATTCAAGTTTAGGGAGAATAAAAGACCTATGCAAGAGGAGGAAGGTCTGATGGTCAGCGCCCCAGGAGGTATGAGACAAAATCCTCAAAAGACTCAAAGCTTTAAAACAAGCTGCCTTAACAGAGTGAATATGAGGAACGCAGGTTAGTCATCTATCAAATATTAGACCGATACGGCGTCTCTTCCACATAGGATATTATCCGACCATAGAGATACAAGTCAGGGTCTGGGAGAATCCCCAAAAGATGACCAAAATGCATAGCCACTGTCTTTGTTATAAAAAAAAAAAAAAAAAAAAGGAAGCAGCAAGATTCAGCCCCAATCAGAAATTCTATTAAGAGCCAGCTGCAACATCCTCTCTATCAGAGACATTCTAGATGTGATGAAGGAAATTGAGAGGTCATTGACATGTAGTGAGTCTCGTACACCATCAGGAAGTGCACTGATTACGCTGTTGATGGCCACAGCAAAGAGAGTAACACTAAGGATACTCCCTTGTAGTACTCCATCTTCTACTGCACGGGCATTAGAAAGCACTCCTCCCACTCAAACCCATAAAAAACGATTAGATAAAAACTGCTGAATAAAAATAGGCAAGCGCCCACGAAGACCAAATTCATAAAGAGAAAGTAAAATGCCATGACGCCAGGCAGTGTCATATGCTTTCTCCAGATCGAAAAAGACCGTGACCTGGTGTTGGTTAGTGGAGAAAGCCTAACAGACAGAAGATTCCAAGGACAGTAGTGCATCAGCGGTATATCGCATTTTGAAAACCATACTGGGCAGGGGATTTGAAGTCAGCTCTCTCCAAAAACCACACAAGCCTAACATTGACCATCTTTTCCAGAACTTTACATATACAAGAAATCAGAGAAATAGGCTGATAATTCGTCACCTGTAGGTGGTCCTTATCTGGTTTGGGGATGAAGATAACCACAGCAACACCCCAACAAGCCAGAAACTCACCAGAACCCCAGATCTAATTAAAGCAAAACCAAAAGGGACTCATCAGACTGGTGACGTAAAAAGGCATAAGGAATATCATCATAACCAGGAAAGGAATCATGGCACTGCGACAGAGCCGCCTGGAGTTCAGAAATAGAAAGTGGAACATTGTAAGACTCTCCCCAGAAGAGGCAAAACTGAGACTATGAGACTCTAGGCACTGACGGTGGCAAGACAAAGGCATTTTTGCATCCTTCTCTGACACACTGGCAAAATGATTGACAAGCAACTCTGCAACAGTGAAAGGATCAGCCACAATTCCACCTGCTGCAGATAAAACAGGAGGGGAGGGAACAATAAATTTTCCTGAAATTTTCCTCACCCTGTTCCACATCTGTGTGATGGAAGTCCTTGATTGACGGAGGAAACATAATTCTTCCAGGATGAATGCCTGGCCTCCTTTAAAACCCGCCTCATGGGAGCTCGTGGCCTCTGACATGCCACCAAATACTAAGGATCCCCATGGTGATGACAAAGTCGAGAGACGGCAACTCGTTTGGCTCTCACTGAAGAACTGCACTCGTGAACCGGACGTTTAGGAAATTGACCTCTCATTCTTGGAATAGATAGTAGGGCTGCTGAGTGCAATGAGACACTGAAATATGACACTTCATCAATAAGACAGCCAAACTCATTGGCAGAAAGGGAAGTGGAACTTAATTCCCTGAAACGTGGCCAGTCAGCCTGATCCAGAAGCCAGTGAAGATGTGGCAGAGGTACACCTGCACTACCAGTTAAGAGTAATGGAAAATGGTCGTTGCCATAAAGGTCTGGCAACACATCCCAGGTAAAATTTAAAACAGCATCAGCTGAGCATAAGGGCAAATAAACTGCAGTAAAATTTCCAGTCTGGCTGTGGAAATAAGTAATTTTATCGGAGTTGAAAGTGCCCAACTCCTCATCTTCCACTAAAGAGGCCAGCAGGACATCCCAAGGTTTGGCCTCACTGTTCCCCATAGTGGATGGACACCATTCATATCGCCTAGCAACAGAAAGGGAGAAGGAAGGCAATGAATAAGGCGTCCCAGATCCGCTCTTTCAATAGTAGCACTAGGGGGAAGATAGAGGCTGCAAACTGCGGATGTAAAAACATCCAGACCGCAACAGCCTGCAGGGGAGTGGAGATGTCCAAATGACTCATTTTGCTTGAAGAAGGCAGCATTCTTACTACTTTCCAGATTCGGATGACAACTATTCAAAATGTCGCCAGAGAAAGCTTGGTTCCATGCACTCCAGTGATAAAACTTTGTGACAAACCCAGTTTTTACGACACAAGTGAATCCATATTGAAAAATACTTACGTTAATTCGCTGATGAGACCATAACAGTATCTGGAATTGTAATTTAAAAAATGCTTATATAACCATAAAACCAAAGCCATATATTAAGTCTTTGATATTGACATGAAGTGTTATATCGCCATCGTCATAAAATTACACAATAAAAACACCATCATGCACTCATCATCACTGTTGTAAGATCACATAGTAGAAGCAACCTCAGGCAGTCATGATGTCAAAAGATCAACCAATCAGTACATCATCAGGGAGTCACATTACAAACGCCATCGTAAGAACACAAAGAACAAACAACTTCAGGCATTCACACTCTAGAAACATTTCCTGGCAGTCATAACAACAAAAGACCAAACAGTAAAAGCACCATCACCAAAGTCGTAAGGTCACACAGAAACAATTTCAGGCAACCATATTACCAACAATGTCAAAAGAAAAGTAACTAGAAACAGTAACTAGAAAGCACACAGAGAATGCATACCTTCGCCAACATTAATGAAGTTTAAGATCTGCTGCTGAGAAGCCACACATACGACTACAGTCATAAACACGAGTTTCCAAAGTCCTGTAATGTCACTAAGCAATGATAATCATTATCACACTGTAAAATACATCACTAGCAAACATATCATCGTATTATCAGCGACACAAAACACAGAAATGTTATAAGCATACCTCATTTAGGCAAACAAAAGTATCTGGAGACAGTAGGGCAACAAGTGTGCATCAATTGTGGCACTGACTGTAATGAGACTATCTCCCCAACCAAACTCAGGACTGCTGTTTGAACGTGAGCAAACCCGATACGCGCACCTTTAACTCTCTCTCTCTCTCTCTCTCTCTCTCTCTCTCTCTCTCAATAGATTTTGATACATTTTCGTCAGCTATCAAAGTACCCCCTGAAAACCCTCCTGCGACCCTCCGTAGATTCGCGAACCCCACTTCGAGAAACCTTTGGGGCCAAGGTGAAGGTGAATGGATAATAAACTCTCTCATCAAATGCTTCCAGATAGTGTAAGCACCATGCATTTTGAAATATATTTCCAAAGAATACGATAAAATAATATCTTGTGTATCTTTATCAGCAATGGTTATTGCATTATGCATCAGTGCACCCTAAACCAGTGTATTGGCTTCTGTGTGCCTCAGTACACACCCAGTCATACCAACCATTCCATGATGATAGGCTGCAGTACGTTCAGCCCTTTCTCCAGGGCAGTTTTTGGTGTGTGTGTGTGTGTGTGTGTGTGTGTGTGTGTGTGTGTGTGTGTGTGTGTGTGTGTGTGTGTGTGTGTGTGTGTGTGTGTGTGTGTGTGTGTTTGTGTGTGTGTGTACTGAAAGGTCTGAATAGGCGAGAGAAAGAACTTTGCGCAGTAAAAGGCTTGAAAGAAATACAGATATGAATGAATGAAGTATGAATGGAGGAGTATTTGACAAGGGTTGCAATCTTTTAGATCTAAAGCAATACACTCTATCCCAAACCCATGTGAAACATGCTCTTTTGTGTTGATCATTTGGGCTCTAAACCGAGAATTTTTTAGGCCTGAATGGCGTATGAATGTATGTGTAAACCATTTTATGGGGATATTTGTATAGCTCTCCGAAGTTTGTGTATCACTGATCTTTTTACTTTCTGTATACGTTACGATCTGTATACATTACACCATCCTTCCACCACTCGCATTGTGTATACATTGCACCATCATTCCACCCCCATCTTTGTATACATTACACCATCCTTCCACCACTCGCATTGTGTATACATTGCACCATCATTTCACCTCCATCTTTGTATGCATTACACCATCCTTCTGTTCACTCTAGGTATAGTTTTCCTTTTCCTTCCGCCCCAACACCTTTTATGTTATATCCTTTAGTCCTTTTCCTGCTCCTGCTCCTGCTCCTCCAAGTACTCCAAGTAACTGAGCCCTGGCGTTCCCCAGGGCTCAGTACTTCGATTGATATTTTTTATCATCTACATAAGCGACATAGATGAGGGTCTAAATCGTAAAATATCCAAAATTGCAGACGATGCTAAAATAACCAATGAAATAAGTTCAAAGTTACAGAGGCAGCAGTTACAAAATGACCTTCATACTTTGGCAAGCTGGGCAGAAAATTGGCCAATGAAATTCAACATAGAAATATGCAAAGTAATTCATATTAGAAATAACCACGTCCATGCGAATTACAAAATGAAAAATATCGAATTATTATCATCATCATCATCATCCGAACCTCTTTTCCCACCCTAGGGAAGGGTGAGGAGTAGCACGTCCAGACAGCCTAAGTTTGCCCAGTCCAACGAGCCACGCTTCCATTCACTCATCACTCAAGCCCCAGGAATCCTGACTCTATCTGATACGCCAAAAACATTCACCACATTCTGTAGCTTCACATAAACGTATCCGACAGAGTCAGTCCAGAGCTGTCACGTTAAAAAGGGGTGCCAAATCCCTGATCATGCACTTCTCACAACATTCATCCAGCCAGCGCGATCACTTGTCAGTCACCTAGCCTCACCGACTTCCGTACCTCTCTTCCTCACACACTCATCCACCATATCCTTCCATCTTCTCCTTGGCCTACCTCACCTCCTTCCTCCTTCATATTCACCACTCTATTGTTATCCATTCTCTCCACATGACCATACCATCTCAATACACTCTCTTTGATTCTGGTGTCCACAGACTTTCTCACTTCATATCTTTCACGAATCACATTATTTCGTATCCTATCCACTCTCTGTACTCCACATACATTCCTCAGCAGTCCCATCTCCACTGCTCTTACTCTTGACTTAATACTCAGGTCTCTGTTTCTTATCAAGGCCTTCATAGCACCGGCTACTTTCCTTCCTTGTGTCACTCTACTTTTCACGTCTTTGGCACATTTTCCTCTCTCTCTTTTTTTTTTTTTTTTTTTTCACTGTACCCAGGTATTTGAACTCTTTCACCAATTCCAGTCTCCATTCACTGTAACATCACACTGGGATTCACCTTCTCTCTCGATTACGATCACTTTACTCTTATCTACATTTACTCTCAAGGCACGACACTCACAGACATTAGCAAAACTCTGCATTAGTCTACCAAGCTCTTGTCCGGTATTTACAAGTAGTACTTATCGAGTTTTCAAGTACAGAAAATGGAAAGGATCTTGGTGTGATATCAACATAAAAAGGCCTAAAACCGAGTAAATAGAGCACCGAGGCGGTTAAAATTGCACACAATTTGGAGGGTTTTGTTCGAAGAACTTTCGAGTTTAAATCGGAAAAAATAAGTCTTGCCTTGTACAACTCGCTAGTGCGTCCCCATTTCGAGTATTGTGTGCATTTCTGAACTCCCTACTACAGAAAGGACATAGAAAACTTAGAGAAAATACATCGAAGAATCACCTATATCATACCACAACTGAGAAACAAAGCATATGAGGAACGAGTTGAAGAACTTAAATCATTTAGCCTGAAGAAATGTAAGTTGAAAGGTGACCTTATTTAAGTTTTCAAAACCATGAAGAGATATGACAACTTCGATGTGAATAAATATTTTGAAATAGACTGGTCGAGTCAAACCAGGAGTAATGGCTGCAAAATTATGGTAAAGCATTTCCATTCCCATGAAGCAAAATACTTCTTTAACAGAGTCATAAATGTCTGGAATAGGTTACCCTCATATATCGTGAACAGTATCTCAATTAAGACATTTAAAAACAAAATAGACAAGTATTTGCACGAGAATCCTCAGCTGACTCTGTTTCTGTCCGAATAATTTACTTTTACCAGTTATGCATAAGTTCATTCCTTTCCATTCTACAAGACACCATGTAAACTAAACATACCCATACATAGCGTCGCATTACGTCATTATATATTTATCAATTTTAAATACAAATAAAGTAATATAAGCTCAGACTAGTATCTGCACAGATAACCCAGAGTTAACAGTCACTACTCATACTTTCGACCTGTGATGGGCTGTGAATCACTGAGGGTCCCTGTTAGTTAAGGGACCACCATCGGGATTTTAATGTACCATGGGTCACTGCTTCAGGAGGTAATTTGTGTACAGTACCTGTACTGTATGGGAAAGTTCATTGTCTCAGTGGAGTGAACGAAGTTGGGTCCTAACTGACTGCTCCCTACCTTAAAAACGAGAGGCAAGGCTGTTGTACCACCCCTGAACAACCACACTGTGCACTATGCAATTCCCATGCTGTGTCTACAGACTGTTAACTCAACGTACCTGTACATAATGCCATGCCGTAGTTATTCATTTTTTTGATTAATCACTTAACTTTATTACTTTATCTTTCAGGGTATTCAAACTGGTAGGTTATAGATAAAGTATTACAGAATGTAATTTTTTCTTTCCAGTCTTTTCTATGAATTTTCCATGTCAGTTTTTACGTGCTGCATGGTGGTCCTTCTCACTTTTTCCAGGAGAGTTTGGATGCGGGTGGAGCGTTCTTGCATTACACTTCTTATCCTTCAGCATGTAGAATTAGATCTCGTAGTCATAGTCTACTCTTTAACAAACAGCCTTGAAAGGACCGTAAGGTCTGCTGCTGTTTGCTTTCCATATGTTTTTGTATTCCTTTTTTGTTTCCTCCTCCTCCTCCTCCTCCTCCTCCTCAGTTTGGCAAACTCATTTTGGTATCCGTTTTATCTTGCGTCTACCTCATTTTTGACTGCCTAAAAATTGTAATGCTACCTCCTGCTTTGTGTGCTTCCTTTCTGTCTTTTATTGGTTTCAGTATTACATATTCGTTTAGTCAATTTCCCGTTTGCGCATTTCATAAAAAACTATACAGATTTTATACATTAATTTTAATTATAGTTATTGCTTAAATAAGTGTCGTTACTTGTAAAGACAATTTTCCTTCCTAGACTTCAGTCATACCCCAAGTAATATAAGACAATATTTTTGGCTGTTTTGGCGGGGTCTTTCGTAGTTAACGAATATGAAAAACTGTGTTCTGCTAGCAGAGAGAGAGAGAGAGAGAGAGAGAGAGAGAGAGAGAGAGAGAGAGAGAGAGAGGGAAAGGTAAAAAGTAGAAGAAAAACGGGGATTAAAATAGAAGAAGCGGAGATGAGAATGAAATGGAACAGAAGGGTGTCTTCACGGGGAAGGAAAAATATGCTAAGAAGAATAACTAAAAGCAAAAGACAAGGGAAAGGAGACGAAGATACGAGAACGGAGAGGTAAAACATGAATGAAGACGGTGCAGGAAAGTAAAGAAACGGCGGGGATGAGATAGGAGAGAGTGTGTTAAAAGCACTGAAGTACCTGCAAGAAAATTGCTCGAGTGTAAAACTTCAAACAAAGGATCCGTCCAATTTGTCTCGCGCTTAAATTCTGCAAGACCGGAGTTCATGGAAATGCAAATACGAGGTGAAGCAACGTGATAGGATGTTCTCAGGCTTGACTCCCAACCCAGTTTCATATCCACTATTCCATCAAATCCGCCCTCCAACTCACCCCCACTCCTGTCGTCCCTTCCTCAACTATTTCTATCTCTTTCTCTTCTTTATTTATCTAGTCTGTCGTCCTCTTCCTCAACTATTTCCATCTCTTTCTCTTCATTATTTATCTAGTTATCCTCTTCCTCCATGTATCCTTCTTACTATTCATGTTCTTACTTTTTCCTCTTCAACATTTTAGGGTAAGGGGATGGGTCTGTTATGATGTGGCATGGGTAAACCAGTTCTGCTGTCGGGCCCTGCTGTGGATGTCACTGCTTGCATTGCGCAGTTGACCCTCGTGCGGTGTGATGCGGTGAGGATCTGTCCGTTCTCCCCTTTGGGGCTAAGATGCGAATGAATGTGTTTGAATGGATGAGTAAATGGAGAGTGAGTCGTCCTGTCTCGGCTACCTCCCTTTCCTTGGGGGAAGCAGCCTAGGTATATAGATAGATAGATAGAATAATTCTCTCTCTCTCTCTCTCTCTCTCTCTCTCTGAAAGAAAGAAAGGAATTTAGAAATGTAACTCGTCCACCTTTTCACGTAACGAGCGAGTGAAAAGTATTCGTATAGAAGTGCATGTGTGTAAGAATCGCAAAGCAGAAGTAGAACTACATTGCAGCATGTGTAAAATTCTTCATATATTTAATCTATCTACCTATCTATAATGAGCGATTGGTGAAAAAGGTAACTAGATCTGATGTCAGAGGTGTAAGGCTGAGAGGGAGACCACAAATAGGATGGATGGACAGTGTGAAGAGAGCGCTGGATGCGAGAGGGATGTCTGTTGAGCAAGGAAGAGTGGCTGTGCGTGACAGAAATAAATGAAGAGAAATTGTGAATGAATAAATGATGACGCAGCCCTGAGGGGATATTCTCCCGCATTTGGTCTGATCAGCTAGTCAGGTCAGGTGTGGGTAAAGGGGTGAGTCTATTACGATGTGGCAGGGGTAAACCAGCTCTGCTGTCGGGCCCTGCTGCGGATGTCACTGATTGCACTGCGCAATTGACCCTTGTGCGGTGTGGTGCGGTGAGGATCTGTCCCTTCTCCCCTTTGGGGCTAAGATGCGAATGAATGTGTTTGAATGGATGAGTAAATGGGGAGTGTGTCGTCCTGTCTCGGCTACCTCCATTTCCTTGGGGGAAGCAGCCTAGGTATATAGATAGATAGATAGACCTATCTATCTATCTATCTATCTATATTACGGTTATAACTTATTTTCTTCCAAATAATTGGTAGCTTGTATCATTAATTAATGAACTTTTGTTTAAATACAAAGAAAAAAAAAACCTTATTCCTCTTAGTTAAAAAAAAAAAAAAAAAAAAGGGTCACGCCCCAAATATAAAAATGGATTACCATATATTTAACGTCATCACACGCAAGTGTTATCGCTTCCTTAATCTTTATAAAGATTTTTCATAACTTTATAGACTTGTATTGAAGCTTTTAGAACTGTTTAGAACTTCCTAGAACAGTTTGTAACGTTCTAGTATGATTTAACATTGTTTAGAACATCCTAGAATAATCTAAATAATATAAAACGGGACACAGTTTTCAGCATCTAACAGTTATCTTCGCAGTTTGCAGGTGAACAGTCAGCAAAATAATTGCTTACTGTGCTACTGTTATATATTAAATATTTTTGTTTTTCAAATAAGCATGATGTCGCACGAGAGAAGTGATACTATCATACAGAAGAACAAGGATGTCTGGACTAATAATTTGGTGCGGTTCCAGCAGTCACATAGAAGAAAAGGAATTGTGCCTTTAGAAGATTCTTCATTAGAAGAAAAATGTAGAATGCCAAACCAAATGCAAGTTGTTGGACGTTATCAGTTTCTTGGAGCAAATATCAAATTAAGAAAAGAACGAACAGTCGAAATTACCAAATAAGTTACAAAATTATGGGAGAATAAATTGAACTTTCCACATGTGTCTGATCAAGCAATAAAAGCAATGCTTGACAAGGTGCTTAAATCTTACGATGAATTTATCAAGAGTGGAAAATATGATGCCCTAAATAAACTTTTTGATATCACAAAAGTAAGTGGTCAATGGTTATCCACTGAAGACAAACAACTCTACCACCAACAAGTGCAAAGCAAAGGAGAAGTGGGGTACTCAACAGGTCAAGTTGCAAGTAAGGAAACCATTCACCCTTCAAAAAGACGAAAACTGCCTGATGAACCTATATATTACCATCAACATCTTACGATCTTTCATCTAGTGGTAGTTGCACTGAATCTGATGACAGCAAATATAGGTTGCAGATGGGACTAATTATCCACCAGCCAGAAAGCACAACAGAAGTAAAGTTGCAACTAACTCATCCACTGGAGTATCGACAAATAAAGCTGCTAGAATATGCAAACAATTGTCACATGATGGTATTGACATTCCAGCTCCAAGTCAAGCAGCAATTTACAAGTCAATATACAAAGAGGCTGCTACAATGAAGGAGGAAATTATTAAAAAGTTACAGTTGGAAACGTGGTCTTTATATTTCGATGGAAAGCGGATTGATGAAAATAAGTACCAGGTAGTACTACTTAAAAATGAAAGAACCGAAATAAAATTGGATGACTGCGTTTGGAAAATGCCAAGGCTGAAACTATTGCTGAAGGAATTGCAAAGTTATTGATGAATACAACTTATGGCATGCAATAAAAATGATCATTACTGATACAACTAGCATTAACTCTGGGAAAGAGAGTGGACTCGTCAGATTACAACAAATTTTCTCCGATAAGAGTTTCAACAAACCACAGTTTATCGGCTGTCAGCATCACATTCTGGACAGGATTCTTCATTTGGTGGTGGACGAAGAACTTGGCGCTAACACCAATTCTCCAAACATTGAATATCCTTTTGCGTCTCAACTAATAAAGAATTATGAAAAACTAAAATCACATTTTATTAATGGAACAGAAGAGATCCTCGATAAGTCAGGATGGATAGATGACATGAAGTTTTTGTACCATTTAACATGAGTGTTTAGATTCTTTGAAGAAAAACGGCATTTTCCTTTGATTAACTTTCACAAAATTCCAAATATCAGTAATGGAGGTGAAATTCAAGAGCAATTCTCGTTATCCATGCATTCATTCTTATACCTACAACAAGGAAGACTTTGGAGAAGATATGCATATTCATTTCGTACGAATGAGCGAAGTACTGATTTACTAAGCAGACGTAGAATGAAAATGACTTCAAGAACTTGTCAGAAATATTGAAACCTTACAAAAAAGCACTAAACTCATTGCAGAATCACTGGAAGCAGGAACCATCCTTACTCAAGATACCAAGATGTAATCAGTGTGCAGAATGTGCAATCAAAGTGATGCAGGAACTTTATGATGCCTGCAGAAACAAAGCCAAACTGCAACTTAGATTTATTCTAGGAAATAAACAGTGATTTTAAGTATTAATACATTTGCATAAGCTCTTTTTTTATTATACATGTAGATATGCACTAGAAAAAATCTAATTTTTTGTTTTGGTGTGACTTTTTATAAAACTGAGAGGAATAAGGGCTTTTATCTTTGTTCTTAAGCAAAACTTCATCGACTTGAGGTACAGGAAGACAAGGTTGTAGTAATGTTATAACCCTATATACATGTGTATATCCAGGGGAAACATCCTACTGCTACCTGGAGCTTCGCCAGTTGGCGGATTGGGGAAGGACTTGCAGATATACGATATTCCGTCTTAGACAGAGAGGACCATGGGACCCCCTTTAGACATATTGGGCTCCACCGATTATGATGAATAAAGTGGCACAAAAATTATATCTCACAAGAAATATATGAGGGAAGGTGAGGTTTATTTGGCACAAACCCCTCAACAAACCATGACTTATATTGTTAATGATTTCTCAGGCATTGCTGTTGGAACATTGTCTACTAAAGGTCCAACCGCACTGCCTTCTGTGCCTATGGGCTGTGAGCCACCGAAATTAAACAAACTGAAATCCATGAAGATCTACTCAAACATTGAAAGGAGCATCGCAGAAGAATACAAATTTTATTAGAAAACATTAATTGGGATATTGCATGTCTGAGTAAGATGCACCGAAAAGAAGAAAAATTAAAGCAGCTCCGAGACAGCAACCACCTATTTTACTACAGAGGAAGACAAAATGAAAGAGTCAGCGGTGTAGGATTTCTAATTACGAAAATCTTGCAGAGTACATTGTTGACTTCAACAGTGTATCTGACAGTAGCATGGGTTATGATTAGACAAGGGAAAATATACACCCTGAACGTAATGCAAGGATATGCACCGACTTCTCAAAGTTCATATTAAGATATAGAAACATTCTATGATGACATCTTCATGATTATGGAGGATTCACGTGAGACTTAAATGCATAACTTGGCAAATCGAAAAATGGAGAAACATGTATGGAAAATTTGGAGTAGAGGAAAGGAATGACAAACGTGAAATGATGGTAAATTTTGCTGAAATGTGTACGAGTAACATAAAAATAATGAACACGTTCTTTCACAGAAGGACAGGAAGAAAATGGACCTGGAGATGTCCGAATGGAGAAAAAAAAATAATGTAATCGACTTCATTATAGCAAAGAAGAATAACACGATCATAAACATCACAGATATCAACAAAGTATATATAGGAAGTACCCATAGAATGGTGGCTTGCACACCCAGATTCAAATTTCAAATGTGAAAAAGGTGATTAAAAATAGAAAAAAAAAAGCCTAATAAAGATGAGCAAAAAGAAAGCAGAATTTTTGTTTGAAATAACGAATAGACTTCAGGCTTTAAGTTAAGCTGTGTGACACCGAAAAATGTAATGAGAGACTAACAAAAGTGCTAAGTTAATCAGCGGAGGTAGTTGGGAAAGCTAATACAACCAAATCCAACAAGTATTAAAAAATAACCCACGAGCTCCTGAAAAGAAGAAAGGAGATGAAAGTAAAAATAAAGAAACGTGGAACAGAAAGAGCAGGATTAAACAAGCTTATTAACAGGACACAAAGAGAAGAATAAAGAAAGTAAAACATGGGTCAGATCAAAGGAACCATCAAAAAAGGAAAACGACTGAAATAACTCCGAAATAAAATGGCATTAGGAAAGCAAGAAATTATCTTACTGAAAGACAAAAACTGTGAAGTCATTAACTGCAGAGATAAGCTGGTGAAGAGACTTTAAGAATTTTTCAAACAACTGTATGCATCAAGGACAGCAGTACTAATAACAAACTTTTCAGTTGACACAAGTGAAGTACATGAGGTAACATCAGATGAAGTAATTATTTCTCTTAAAAGTATGAAAAGAGGGAAGACCCCAGAAGACGGAATAATAGCAGATTTACTGTTGGATGCAAGAGTAGAAGTACTGGCCTACTTATTTACTCAGTGTATAAAGAAGAAGGAAAGTCCCAAAACATACTGTAATACATTAATCATTTTGCTTTAAAAGGAAGGCGACTCAAAAGATCTCAGTAACTATGGACCCATTAGCTTATTACCAGTGACTTACAAACTCATTGCGAAAGTCCTTACAAACAGAATAACAACAAGATTCCGAAGTTGTTATTCGAGTACTGATCATATACACAATGAATCGGCAAATTGAGAAAACTACAGAACAGAATACTGTAAACTATTGTGCTTATCGTTTGTTGATTATGAAAAGGCTTTTGACTCGGTGAAGAGTATAGCGATTATAAATCCAATGCGGGATCAATCATTTCCTGTGGCACCCTCGGGGATGCATAGGGCCTCGATGAACTCACACCACCACATCCTATCTTGTGCTAACTCCTCAAGATCTCCCCAACACTCATCTCCAGCTTCCCGTCTCATTGTCCTCACCCACGTCTCTTTTGGCCTTCCTCTACCTCTCCTACCAAGTGCCACCCACCCTGGTGTACCTCGTACTATTCCCTGTCTCCTATACACATGTCCTAGCCACTTCCATCGTGAGAATCTAACATATTCATCGATCGGCTGCACTCCCGTTATTTCTCTAATTCTACTATTTGGTATCCTTTCCCACCACTTAACTCCTAATATTCTTCTAAGTGCTTTATTTTCAAACACCAAGAATTTATTTTCCATAGTCACTGTGCTGTACCAAGACTCGTGTCCATAAATTAAGATACTCCTAACCATTACCTTATAAAGTTTGATTTTTGTATGCACAGAGAAATTGTTATTATTCCAAATAATTTTAAGCATTCCCATTGCCTGATTAGCCTTCTTTAACCTTTCCTCGAATTCAAAGTTCAAAGAACCATCCTTGGCTAAATAAGTACCCAAATATTTAAACCTATCAACTTGCTTTACAACCATACCTCCAATTACATATTCCTGCGCATTTTCCATATTCATATTGATTATTTCAGTTTTTCCACAATTAATAACCAAACCCACCTTGCGACCTTCACTCACCAAACAGTCCAACACTCTCTGCATCTCTTCTGGCCCATCACAAATCAAAACTATATCATCTGCATAATCTAAATCCAAAAGTTTCCTGTTCTCTCCCCAAAGTATACCTGCACCCGTTTCTGTTCCAACGCGTTTCATAATGTAATCAATGACCAATATAAATAGTAAAGGCGATAGAACACCACCTTGAATTACTCCGGACTTGACTTCAAACGAATCACTCAGACAACCATCAATCATCACTTTACAAAATGTGTCCTCATGCATGTTCATAATGACCCTCACAAACTCCTCTGGTATTCCATAATGTCTCATGATCTTCCCCATAGTCTCTCTCGAAACACTATCAAAAGCCTTTTCAAAATCAACAAAACAAAGACTTAACGGTACTCTCATTTCATTAACTTGCTGCATCAATTGCCTAACTATAAAGATCTGATCATTGCAACCACGTCCCTTTCTAAAACCAGCCTGTTCATCCCTCAGAATACCCTCAACCACCGGCTCCAACCTATTTAACAACACTTTACTGAAAACTTTCAAAGCTATCGGTGACAAAGAGATTCCCCTCCAATTACCACATTCACTAAGGTTTCCCTTCTTCGGAACTTTAACAATTACACCATTCTTCCAAACTGATGGTAGTAACCCCGTCACCCATATCTTATTGAATAGCTTGGTCAAGATCATTATTAATCTATCCCTCCACTTTAAACATTTCCGGAAATAAACCATCCTCCCTGGTGCCTTATTATTCTTTAACTGTTTTACTGCTTTCTCCACTTCTGCAAGCCTCAACTCTCCTGTTTCTATATTTAAATCTTCCTGAGCAGACGGTATATCCTCTTCTGGTGGTATTGGTCTATTAAGAACTGTCTCAAAATGCTCTTTCCATCTGTTTTTAATATCTCCATCTTTGGTCAATAAATTTCCTTCCCTGTCTCTCACTGGTATTTCCTTGCGTTTACCTGCATTACCACTCAGTTCTCT
The DNA here is from genome assembly GCF_032717465.1 of Coenobita brevimanus. Taxonomy (NCBI): domain Eukaryota; kingdom Metazoa; phylum Arthropoda; class Malacostraca; order Decapoda; family Coenobitidae; genus Coenobita; species Coenobita brevimanus. The sequence goes on along the minus strand of NC_137053.1, from coordinate 28,012,029 downwards.
AATCGATTCATATGCTATTCTTTGACTCTGTCCATCATTTTTGTTTATTAAGATTTCAGTCTCTGCAACCTTTTCATCCACACATCTTCTTTTATCTCTCCTAGCTAACCTTCTTACTTCTGAATTCAAACTCCAGTACGCAGCTCTTGCTAATTCAATCTCTCGTTCATCAACGCATTGCATCTCACTCCTCAGTTTAGCCTCACCTCTCTTTTTTATCATATCCCACGTTTCTTCTGCTATCCATTTCTTTCTCCTGAATCTATGTCTCCTTCCAATCGTACATTCAGCAGTCTCATGCAAAACTTTGTTCACATCCTCCCACATCTCATCTACACTTCTCTCCCCCTCTTCCAACGTTTCCAACACCAAAAACCTATTTCTGCATTCTAATCTGAATTCCTCCTTTTCTTCTCCTTCCCTTCTAAGCTTAACAATATCGTATCTACCAACACCAGATTTTTCCTTCTTCTGATTTTTAGGTTTAAACCTTATTTTTGCAATGCTGAGTTGATGGTCACTACCAATATCCGCTCCCCGTTTAACATGAACATCTAGCAGAGAACTTCTATGCCTCCTACTGATAGCGATGTGATCAATCTGATTTTTATATTTTCCACACGGCGACACCCAAGTTGTCTTGTGTATATTGCAATGCTGAAAGAGTGTGCCCCCGATGACTAAGTCATTTGCTAGACAGAAGCTTCCAAACCTCACTCCGTTTTCACTCATCCTACTACCAATGCGGGAACGAGGAATAAATGAGAAAATTGTATAACTGCTTGAAAACATAAATAAATAGAGGGAACTGCAACAGTTAAATTACATAAAGACTAAAAAAAAAAAAAAACAATGAAATGGGCTTGCGCCAGTGAGATACAGTTTCATCCAAAGTATTTACATCATGCCTACAGTAGAAAATATTTTCAGGGAACTAGACTGGGAGAACAAAGGAGGAAATATAGATGGAAAGAACCTAAACTGTTTAATATTTGCAGGTGAAAATTGTCCTAATCTCAGAAACAGCGGAGACATTCCTACCAATGTTAAATTACCTGAACAGGAAAAGTCTCTGAGTAGGGCTAAAGATCAACCAGAGTAAAACTATAGTACTCTTTAATCCAAATACAGCAAAAAGCGTTATCAGAATAAACGAAGAAATTCTCCAAAAAGTCGAGGAGCATAAATACTTCGGGTAAATACTAAAACTAACAGAAGACTATGATAGCGAAATAAAACGACAAATTACAGTTGGATGGAAAGCTTTCAGTAAACATAGAAACATCATGAAGAGTAGCTCGCCAGTATGTATGAAACGAAATGTACAGTATATAATGAATGTATAATTCCAGCTAAAAGGGTAAAAACTCAGGGACCAATTGTTCTGTGTATCGCTGAGTTTTAATTCAGGTCATCCTTTGTTCTGTGTCACTCCCTGCAGCGGGTGTGTATAAAAGACCTCTACCATTTAGGTCCCTCTATCACTCTGTCTGAAGATGTAAAATACGAAAGTACTCACTGTCGCTACTGGCAAATTTTCTTTGGTGGTGATGTGGCATATATATATATATATATATATATATATATATATATATATATATATATATATATATATATGTGTGTGTGTGTGTGTGTGTGTGTGTGTGTGTGTGTATGAGAACGCTCGCGCGCCTGTGTGTATGAATGCGAAAGATTTACTGAAAGTATTTCAAAATATTGTTCGATCTGCATAAACGAGGAGAGAGTAAAATGGAAAGACTCGAAATTTCTAAAGCTGAAGTCCTCCAAAATGGTCCAAGACGACTATCTGTGTGTTTGTGTATATATATATATATATATATATATATATATATATATATATATATATATCATCCAGTCCTACATTGCCCCATGAGGAGCGTAGGAGCCCGGGACTTGGCAGTTGGTCCTGGCATTTAAGATGAAAGTGACCAGCCTCACTCATTCCTGTGTGGCATTACATGAACAATCAACCCCAACCATCCCTTGGATATAAACCTACACCGGCTCAATCCGACTGGAGTGCAATAATTACCCACTAAACCACCAGGTGCCAAAATTTGGTTATATGGATACCACCCAGCGTAGTAAATGGTTTCCTGGTGTACAGGAAACCATTTGGCTTGTCACTCAGTGTAGTGTCACCCACAGGCAGAAGGAAAAGGAAAGAATGAAGGAAAGAAAGACAGAAGAGGGAGTGTAAAGTCACTCGTAGGCAGAAGGACAAGGAAAGAATGAAGGAAAGAAAGACAGAAGAGGATGGAAGGAAAGAAGGATGGAAGAGAGGAAAGGGCAGACACCCGAGAGCAGCATTACATCGAGTGAGTGGATGGTGAGCGCCCCCACCTATATATACAAGCAAGAGACAGCTTGTTGCTTTGCCGGAATCTCTCGATTCGGCAGGCATATTGATCAGTTGCGTATGTTTGTCTGTCGGTCGGTCTGTTTGCTTGTGTGTCTGCACTCTACATGTCACAGGTTTGCTCCAATCGTAAAAAAAAAAAAAAAAGAAATTAGAAAGTAGATATTTATTAACCCTGGAAGCCTATTGTTTTTCATCAAAATCGATCAGAGGCCCTGGGCTTGGTGAGGGGTTGAATCCCCCCAAAAATAGTATCTCCGTAGATTCTCATTGGATCTTTATGGAATTTCATAGACACACAGATGATGGCAATGTCTAATGTCAGACAGTTTGATCCATCCTCCAAGCGCTCTGCCTATGGTAGTTTCATCTGTCTTTCTGTCTGTTTTTCCGCACTCCATGAAAATCGAGAGAGACGCATTTCGAACTCTCAAAGCACCTCTAACAGGTGTAACTTATTACAACAAATTTTTATGTGTACACTGCAGTTGCTAATGTGTCTCCCTTAATGGCCAGGATTAGAAATAATTAGAAATATTCAAGTCAGCGTGGTAGGCACATTGTAACCCATTCTCGTAGAGAATTTTACTTATACAGTCATATTATTAACTACAACAGGTTGGATGGGTGGACGGAATGGTGAGGTTGGCAGCGTTGGTGGGTGGGTGGGTAGTGGGAAAATTGTTCCATGGTGGGAAAAAGGTTCTTGGGGGATGTATCCCTGGGGAAATGGGCCCAAGGAGTAACAGTGAGTAAAATGGGACACCAGGGGTCTTCTTCTACAGGGGGAATGATCATCCACGGTACCAGGCAATGCCAATAGGCACGATCATTGTTTTTTTTTTCTTTTCTTTTCTTTTTTTAACCAGGGCAAAGCCGGTTATCCCTGTTTGTATATATTATTTGTTCTAAGATCAGTTCAGTTGAAATATTTCAATTTAGGAAAATGATATAGGCAACTGTATTGTTGAAGAAATTTTCCGAACTTGGGAGAAGAAGCACAAGAAATCGTAAAATCTTAATACAGGAACAATGAATTTTTTTTAAATAAAAATGGTAGAGATGCTGAAATTTTTTAAGCAACACTATTGGTACAGTAAATACCTGCAAATATGTTAGCAGAATTTTATGGAAAATAGGAAAGCAAGATGACAGGAATTCTCAGAAACACTTGAAACATGATTATACAAATTTGAAAATATGCAATGATGACAAAAATGTTAAACAGGATTACTGAAATTTTGAAAATATGCCAGAAATATTATACAGATGCTGACAGTTTTCGAATATGACGATGCAAATGTTGGAAATATTTAAACAGAATAATACAGATGTCAAGGAATGTGGGAATATGGAAATATACCAGAAGTGAATCAGACAGGATCTGGTTCATTCCTTCAAACGTTTGGCAGAAGGTGAGGCTCGTGGAAGTTCTGATGGTCGAGTGTTTTCTATACCCTCTGTCATTCCTGTCAACCTAGAACTTGAAAACGGTATACTGAACACATAATCTTGCCATCCCCCACGTTCCAACACTCCGTCTGTCTCACATCATTGCCCTCACTCAATAACCTATCCTTCCCAAATTATATCTCATTCCTTAACCTTCTCTTTTATTATTAGTTGATCTCCCCCCACCTTGCTCTTTCTCCCACCTACCCTTCCCGTGACTCATTGTACTTAAGCTATTTCACTTCATCCAACCCTGTCCCTCAAGTCACCCAATCTCCCTCCCCATTCACTTGCCCCTCCCAAACCCTCTTAACCTCTCCCAACAATCTCCCCCTTTCCTTTCCCGTCCTCTTCTTTTTTCACTTGCTCGCATTCCATCCCTTCACCTCCCTTCATCCCGTCTCGTTCCCTTGTCCACTTCATATTAACACGCTCTTCACCCTCCTTCACTCCATTCAGCCTTCCTCTCTCATCCATCCCCTCTCAGATCCTTTCTCCTCCACCACCCTCTCAAATTCTCCCTTCATCCCACCCAACCCCCCTACCCCTACACCACAATCAACACAATCACAATTCTTTTCCCTCAACCCCGTTCTCTTTCAGTTCCAGTCCCCCTCCCCCTCTCTGTCTTACTTCCTCCTTCCCCTCCCGCCTCTCCTTGAGCGGCCCCACACAAAAATACATCACTCTTATCTGATATGCCATGTGGAGCGAGCGAAAACCTACTTCCACTCAACTTCACTCACCTCCCTCCCTCCAAGCCTCTCTCTCTCTCTCTCTCTCTCTCTCTCTCTCTCTCTCTCTCTAACACACACACACACACACACACACACACACACACACACACACACACACACACGAGAGCGCATTAATTCCATTTTATCTTTCTCCTCCAATCATCAGTATATCCCCATTCTGTCTACTCTTTCATTTCCTACCCCATGTAGCAGAGGCTGCAACCAGACACATCCACGGGGTTTCTCTGCAAGTCAAGAATCAAGGCCAGTTCCCACCTTCTCCTCAATCACGACCAAGGTCCCTGTGTACTGGTATGTTTTCAAAAGGAGTTGTAATTTTCACTCCGGACCTGCCAATGTGGGTGGAGGTGAAGTGCGATGGAAGTGATATAGAGTAATGAGGTGCGTGTGTGTGTGGTGTGTGTATGTGTGTGTATGTGTGTGTGTGTGTGTGTGTGTGTGTGTGTGTGTGTGTGTGTGTGTGTGTGTGTGTTTAGAGCTTCACTGTAATGTTGCTTCATGATATAATATGTTGCGTTGGATGATGTGTTGTCGAATGCATTGGACTATGATGGTGTGATTTTGTGGTGGTGGTGATGAGTTCAGATAAAAATTCTTCAGTCTTAAACTCCTCGTAATGAGAGGAGGATGGCTCATATTTACTTATTTTCTATGGATATTTTCCTTCTTGGTGAATGTTTTGAATTAAACCTCGCCATGATCATACTGGCCTGTCTACAAGGTTCGTTGCACAATGTATCACCCCTGACTTGTTTCACCATCGCCAGAGAGAGAGAAAAGGAAGGTGAATTCCGACGTACTCATCTCCACCAATCCCACCCATCGCTTACCCCATCACATAATAAACTTCTACAGCTTACATTTCATTACTCTCATGAATCTTATGTCCACCTAACAGTGTACTCTTCACAATCTACCTCTCCACACATCATCATTTTCTCCATTCCACACAACCCACCCACTGGTTTCTATTCATTCGTCATGTTTCCACCTACGTGTATGACTTTACATCATTCCCACATACCTGTAACAACCACCTTCACAATATTTCCTTCCCTTGCTCACCCATCCTTTTCATTTTTCACAGCTCACTTCATCATGAAAACCTGAATGAACATACTTCTACCATTTTACAACAAGGACCTTATTTTGTTTATTATCTTTATACGTTAATTTTATTTTTGTTTTAATTTGCACTCGTTTTAAGTCATGATCCGAGCCCGAATTATATTGTCCTGACCACCATCCTAGTCCATCCTGCCACCAATTCTCCACCCATCCAACCCATTTCTACTCCGTTATAGTGAATATCTTAACTTTAAAACTGCCTCGCCAACCAACTCACCTACAGTGCTCATGTTCACAGGGCATGCTTTCCCTGTCGCAGTCCGTCACGCACAACCATCCCAGCCCATCCCGCAAACTTGCCTCCGTCCACACTACTAAATCGATCCCTCAAGAACTTTGCATTCATACCACTCATTTTTGGCACACGCATTCAGAGGCATGACCTGCAACTATCTGCACTGGTATGACTCAGTTTAATAGGCCTGAAGGGACCTTAAAAACTCGAGCTGTCTAATTTGTGCACCGACATTTATTTATAGGTGTGAAATGAATTAATCTATATTGCACTAACCCTCTTGATGCAGTTTAAATTGTTTTAGAAGACATGAAATGCTGAAATAATCCTAAAAAAATTTTAAGGGAAGGACAGTCAACGTCACCTGCCATTGAGGCATTATCAGCAGTAATACCACAACCAAAATGCATGTGCAAAAGCTTTCAGGCCCCGAAACCCCCGTTAAAGGGCTTTAACCCACTATGCCACCTATCGCAATTTGGTTATACCGGTATATATATATATATATATATATATATATATATATATATATATATATATATATATATATATATATATATATATATCATCCAGTCCTACATTGCCCCATGAGGAACGTAGGAGCCCGGGACTTGGCAGTTGGTCCTGGCATTTAAGATGAGAGTGACCAGCCTCACTCATTCCTGTGTGGCATTACATGAGCAATCAACCCCAACCATCCCTTGGATATAAACCTACACCGGCTCAATCCGACTGGAGTGCAATAATTACCCACTAAACCACCAGGTGCCAAAATTTGGTTATATGGATACCACCCAGCGTAGTAAATGGTTTCCTGGTGTACAGGAAACCATTTGGCTTGTCACTCAGTGTAGTGTCACCCACAGGCAGAAGGAAAAGGAAAGAATGAAGGAAAGAAAGACAGAAGAGGGAGTGTAAAGTCACTCGTAGGCAGAAGGACAAGGAAAGAATGAAGGAAAGAAAGACAGAAGAGGATGGAAGGAAAGAAGGATGGAAGAGAGGAAAGGGTAGACACCCGAGAGCAGCATTACATCGAGTGAGTGGATGGTGAGCGCCCCCACCTATATATACAAGCAAGAGACAGCTTGTTGCTTTGCCGGAATCTCTCGATTCGGCAGGCATATTGATCAGTTGCGTATGTTTGTCTGTCGGTCGGTCTGTTTGCTTGTGTGTCTGCACTCTACAGGTCACAGGTTTGCTCCAATCGTAAAAAAAAAAAAAAAAGAAATCAGAAAGTAGATATTTATTAACCCTGGAAGCCTATTGTTTTTCATCAAAATCGATCAGAGGCCCTGGGCTTGGTGAGGGGTTGAATCCCCCCAAAAATAGTATCTCCGTAGATTCTCATTGGATCTTTATGGAATTTTATAGACACACAGATGATGGCAATGTCTAATGTCAGACAGTTTGATCCATCCTCCAAGCGCTCTGCCTATGGTAGTTTCATCTGTCTTTCTGTCTGTTTTTCCGCACTCCATGAAAATCGAGAGAGACGCATTTCGAACCCTCAAAGCACCTCTAACAGGTGTAACTTTTTACAACAAATTTTTATGTGTACACTGCAGTTGCTAATGTGTCTCCCTTAATGGCCAGGATTAGAAATAATTAGAAATATTCAAGTCAGCGTGGTAGGCACATTGTAACCCATTCTCGTAGAGAATTTTACTTATACAGTCATATTATTAACTACAACAGGTTGGATGGGTGGACGGAATGGTGAGGTTGGCAGCGTTGGTGGGTGGGTGGGTAGTGGGAAAATTGTTCCATGGTGGGAAAAAGGTTCTTGGGGGATGTATCCCTGGGGAAATGGGCCCAAGGAGTAACAGTGAGTAAAATGGGACACCAGGGGTCTTCTTCTACAGGGGGAATGATCATCCACGGTACCAGGCAATGCCAATAGGCACGATCATTGTTTTTTTTTTTCTTTTCTTTTCTTTTTTTAACCAGGGCAAAGCCGGTTATCCCTGTTTGTATATATTATTTGTTCTAAGATCAGTTCAGTTGAAATATTTCAATTTAGGAAAATGATATAGGCAACTGTATTGTTGAAGAAATTTTCCGAACTTGGGAGAAGAAGCACAAGAAATCGTAAAATCTTAATACAGGAACAATGAATTTTTTTTAAATAAAAATGGTAGAGATGCTGAAATTTTTTAAGCAACACTATTGGTACAGTAAATACCTGCAAATATGTTAGCAGAATTTTATGGAAAATAGGAAAGCAAGATGACAGGAATTCTCAGAAACACTTGAAACATGATTATACAAATTTGAAAATATGCAATGATGACAAAAATGTTAAACAGGATTACTGAAATTTTGAAAATATGCCAGAAATATTATACAGATGCTGACAGTTTTCGAATATGACGATGCAAATGTTGGAAATATTTAAACAGAATAATACAGATGTCAAGGAATGTGGGAATATGGAAATATACCAGAAGTGAATCAGACAGGATCTGGTTCATTCCTTCAAACGTTTGGCAGAAGGTGAGGCTCGTGGAAGTTCTGATGGTCGAGTGTTTTCTATACCCTCTGTCATTCCTGTCAACCTAGAACTTGAAAACGGTATACTGAACACATAATCTTGCCATCCCCCACGTTCCAACACTCCGTCTGTCTCACATCATTGCCCTCACTCAATAACCTATCCTTCCCAAATTATATCTCATTCCTTAACCTTCTCTTTTATTATTAGTTGATCTCCCCCCACCTTGCTCTTTCTCCCACCTACCCTTCCCGTGACTCATTGTACTTAAGCTATTTCACTTCATCCAACCCTGTCCCTCAAGTCACCCAATCTCCCTCCCCATTCACTTGCCCCTCCCAAACCCTCTTAACCTCTCCCAACAATCTCCCCCTTTCCTTTCCCGTCCTCTTCTTTTTTCACTTGCTCGCATTCCATCCCTTCACCTCCCTTCATCCCGTCTCGTTCCCTTGTCCACTTCATATTAACACGCTCTTCACCCTCCTTCACTCCATTCAGCCTTCCTCTCTCATCCATCCCCTCTCAGATCCTTTCTCCTCCACCACCCTCTCAAATTCTCCCTTCATCCCACCCAACCCCCCTACCCCTACATCACAATCAACACAATCACAATTCTTTTCCCTCAACCCCGTTCTCTTTCAGTTCCAGTCCCCCTCCCCCTCTCTGTCTTACTTCCTCCTTCCCCTCCCGCCTCTCCTTGACCGGCCTCACACAAAAATACATCACTCTTATCTGATATGCCATGTGGAGCGAGCGAAAACCTACTTCCACTCAACTTCACTCACCTCCCTCCCTCCAAGCCTCTCTCTCTCTCTCTCTCTCTCTCTCTCTCTCTCTCTCTAACACACACACACACACACACACACACACGAGAGCGCATTAATTCCATTTTATCTTTCTCCTCCAATCATCAGTATATCCCCATTCTGTCTACTCTTTCATTTCCTACCCCATGTAGCAGAGGCTGCAACCAGACACATCCACGGGGTTTCTCTGCAAGTCAAGAATCAAGGCCAGTTCCCACCTTCTCCTCAATCACGACCAAGGTCCCTGTGTACTGGTATGTTTTCAAAAGGAGTTGTAATTTTCACTCCGGACCTGCCAATGTGGGTGGAGGTGAAGTGCGATGGAAGTGATATAGAGTAATGAGGTGCGTGTGTGTGTGTGTGTGTGTGTGTGTGTGTGTGTGTGTGTGTGTGTGTGTGTGTGTGTGTGTGTGTGTGTGTGTGTGTGTGTGTGTGTGTGTGTGTGTGTGTGTGTGTGTGTGTGTGTGTGTGTGTGTGTGTGTGTGTGTGTGTGTGTGTTTAGAGCTTCACTGTAATGTTGCTTCATGATATAATATGTTGCGTTGGATGATGTGTTGTCGAATGCATTGGACTATGATGGTGTGATTTTGTGGTGGTGGTGATGAGTTCAGATAAAAATTCTTCAGTCTTAAACTCCTCGTAATGAGAGGAGGGTGGCTCATATTTACTTATTTTCTATGGATATTTTCCTTCTTGGTGAATGTTTTGAATTAAACCTCGCCATGATCATACTGGCCTGTCTACAAGGTTCGTTGCACAATGTATCACCCCTGACTTGTTTCACCATCGCCAGAGAGAGAGAAAAGGAAGGTGAATTCCGACGTACTCATCTCCACCAATCCCACCCATCGCTTACCCCATCACATAATAAACTTCTACAGCTTACATTTCATTACTCTCATGAATCTTATGTCCACCTAACAGTGTACTCTTCACAATCTACCTCTCCACACATCATCATTTTCTCCATTCCACACAACCCACCCACTGGTTTCTATTCATTCGTCATGTTTCCACCTACGTGTATGACTTTACATCAATCCCACATACCTGTAACAACCACCTTCACAATATTTCCTTCCCTTGCTCACCCATCCTTTTCATTTTTCACAGCTCACTTCATCCTGAAAACCTGAATCAACATACTTCTACCATTTTACAACAAGGACCTTATTTTGTTTATTATCTTTATACGTTAATTTTATTTTTGTTTTAATTTGCACTCGTCTTAAGTCATGATCCGAGCCCGAATTATATTGTCCTGACCACCATCCTAGTCCATCCTGCCACCAATTCTCCACCCATCCAACCCATTTCTACTCCGTTATAGTGAATATCTTAACTTTAAAACTGCCTCGCCAACCAACTCACCTACAGTGCTCATGTTCACAGGGCATGCTTTCCCTGTCGCAGTCCGTCACGCACAACCATCCCAGCCCATCCCGCAAACTTGCCTCCGTCCACACTACTAAATCGATACCTCAAGAACTTTGCATTCATACCACTCATTTTTGGCACACGCATTCAGAGGCATGACCTGCAACTATCTGCACTGGTATGACTCAGTTTAATAGGCCTGAAGGGACCTTAAAAACTCGAGCTGTCTAATTTGTGCACCGACATTTATTTATAGGTGTGAAATGAATTAATCTATATTGCACTAACCCTCTTGATGCAGTTTAAATTGTTTTAAAAGACATGAAATGCTGAAATAATCCTAAAAAAATTTTAAGGGAAGGACAGTCAACGTCACCTGCCATTGAGGCATTATCAGCAGTAATACCACAACCAAACTGCATGTGCAAAAGCTTTCAGGCCCCGAAACCCCCGTTAAAGGGCGTTAACCCACTATGCCACCTATCGCAATTTGGTTATACCGGTACCATGCAAAGCATAAATTGTTTCAGGAACTGTTTGGCTTGTCAGTAGAGAGTGGGTCTGCCTTCCTGATCATTAAGACATCAGTCCGATTCCTGGCGGGACAGGGAACTGTTTAATAATCTGCATTTCGTTAAAACAGACTTTACTGAGCTATCATGGGATCCACTGACATGCCGTAAAAACATCCTCACTGATATCAATACACCTGTCGTGTATGAGAACCAGAGAATATATTCAATAGGGACGGTGGATGTTAGCGCCAGTGTGGTGACATGTGGGATGTGTGGTACGTTGGAAGACCGCTGGGCCTTAGGGAACGGAGTGTTAAACTATACTTAAGATTCGGGTGCATACAAAATGAAGTCACCTGAAGGTTGGAGAATAATAATAATAATAATAATAATAATAATAATAATAATAATGATGATGATGATGATGATGATGATGATGATGATAATAGTAATATTACTTCTGTAATTTGTCTCCTCTGAAAATACAATAGTTCTTTCATCGTCACCATCACGAACTCCCAGTTTGGTATTTATTCATCGAATTTTCAACGTTGTGCTTATTGATAACTGTTTTTTTACTGGGTAAAAGTAGCTGCATGTGAATTTGCCTTTGAGGTGGAACAGACAGTGAGCCCCTTGTCAACAGTATAGATCATAAAGACAATACATTATCAGATGGGAGCCCTTCGTGGGCAAATGGGGTCCCTGCGGACCCCAGCATGTTTTTAAAATGTTGCCATTAAGCCACTTTTTACTTTCACAGCCTGGCCTCTCATGAGTTTTATTGTAGATGGTTATTTTATATCCTCATAAAATTTGAGCAAAAAATCTCGCACGATCAAGGAGTGACATTGCAATAAATGTCAGTGGGGTCTGTCAGGACCCTACCTGGTCTTTCGTGTGACTATTTTTTTTTTTTTTTTCAGATATTTCAGATTATAAACACTGGGACAATGCCAATACCAGTAGCAAGGTTTTATGCTTCAATGGCGGTGGCAGGTGACCAAGAAGAAAATTATTCAGATGGTGATTTATCTGTATCCGATGCTGATGATTATGAAGTGCTTGAACGATTGGACAGTGAAATTAGTGAGAGTAGTATTTTGTGGTAGGTGGGGGCGCTCACCATCCACTCGCTCGATGTAGTGCCGCTCTCGGGTGTCTGCCCTTTCCTCTCCTCCATCCTTCTTTCCTTCCATCCTCTTCTGTCTTTCTTTCCTTCAGTCTTTCCTCATCCTTCTGCCGTCGGGTGACTTTACACTCCCTCCTCCGTCTTTCTTTCCATCATTCTTTCCTCTTCCTTCTGCCTGTGGGTGACTTTACACTGAGTGACACGCCAAATGGTTTCCTGTACACCAGGAAACCATTTACAACCCTTGGTGGTAACCATTTAACCAAATTTTGGCGCCTGGTGGTTTAGTGGGTAAATATTGCGATCCAGTCGGACTGAGCTGGAGAAGGTTTATATCCATGGGGTGGTTTGGGTTTATTACTCACGTAATGCCACTCAGGAATGAGTGAGGCTGGTCACTTTCATCTTAAATGTCAGGACCGTCTGCCTAGGCCCGGGCTCCTACGCTCCTCATAGGGCAACGTAGGATTGGATGATGGATGGATGGATGATATTTCCCAAACTTGGTAAGACAAAAGTACAGTACTACAGCCCAGCATCATTTCCAAGGCACGTCACTGAGATCAGCACCATATTTTAGCACTTAGGTAATAATCTGGTAGGTGGTGGCGACCATCATCCACTCATCTAATGTAGTGCTACCTACCTCTTCCTTAGCCTTTATCATTCTTTTTCTATGTCTGTCCTCCTCTCTTCCTATTTCTCCCATCTTTCCTGTCACTTATTGTTTTTCTTTCCTTCACAGGTGGCTTTACATTGAGTGACAAGCCAAATGGTTTCCTGTAAGCCAAGAAACCATTTACAACGCTGGGTGGTTACCATATAACCAACCTATACGTGCTCCCTACGTGTCAACAAGTGGGTTGGTGGAGGGTTAGTGCCCCTCCCCGTAAAACAGGTAACTCAAAGTCAAGTGGCCACCCCTTACGGGATTATGGCGTCTGGCAATAGATAGATAGATAGTATTGAGTCTCCTTTGAGTGCTTGCATTCTGAAAATGCAAGTGGTGGTAGTAGTACAGAAGATGCTCATCAAGTGGATAAAACAAGAAATTGTTATACCAAATTTGAACATTATGGGGATAGTTTTATTTTATGATCATGCTAATTTACTTTACACATGAACTTATTATTTTGAGAACCTGTTCCAAGAATACTGACAATCAGACATTCAAATAAATGTAGAATCAGTACTTCCACACTCAAACTTTAATAACACCGTGATAAAATGAAAAAAAATTGTTGAAATAATAAAAAAACAAAAACAAAACAAAAAGGGACACTTGGTAGGTTGGTTCCACGTGCCGTGTCCTGGGAAATATATGTACAAAGTTTTTAGATATAACTTTTATGAATATGGCAGAAATACACCATTAAGGTTTGGGGTCCGCCGGGACCCCATCGGCCTTCCGTATAACTTGGTAACCCCTGGCCCACGAAGGGTTAAGTTAGTGATGCACAATGATAATTTTGATTTGTGTCAATAATTGCCATCACACGGTATTAAAATTGGAGGACTTTTCGAACATGTCTCTTATCCAACCCTTAGTGTCATTTGGCTTTATCAGAGCAAAGTATGAAAGCTTGAAAAGATTTTTACATTGCTTAATCCAGAGTTTTCATTGACTTTCTACCTACTGTACACTTAGTGGTGCGCAGCTTGGGAATATAACAGGACGCCCATCTTGTTATACAGTGGCGGGCCTTTGGCCGGTCCTCCCAAAGGGAGGTAAATCTAAATAACAACTGTTATGCAGGTCAAGAAGGAGTGAACAGAGCGAGTTAGAATTTGTTAACTTGGCGCACTTCCTTTCCTTTTACGGGAGGAACAGCAAGACAGAGCCGCTGGGCGAGCGAGAACGAATGGGAATAACTGTATAAGAGTTGTGAATGGAGGGGGAGGTTGAGAGGAGTGCATCCTATGTTGGTGGATGTAGTACATTTGGTTACTTTGGCGAGGTAATGGCGCCAAACAGAGTTGTCTTCAGAAAAGAAGAAAGTGTACATTCATTACTCTCATGTATCTTATACTGTACAAATTAATAAGGATTCGAGAGAAAAGGACAAAAATGAAAACAAAATAACAATAGAGAAAAAGGAAACAGGAGAAAGGAAGACAGAAAGTGAAAGGAATTATAAAGGTAAATTGGTAGCAAATGATGGGAGAGTGCAAAAGGAGAAGTAGGTGCAAACACCGGATGAATTATGCGAACAGTGGCTGGCTATGATGCTTGGTGAGATGGGGGTGGATAGTAGAATATTTGGATATATGAGCTTGCCCTGCCAGTAACAAAATGAGATGCCTGAGAAGAAGTTGGGGGTAATTATACTAATGCATTCCAGTTAAGGTTAAAAAAAATAAAGTAGTACTGCAAAAATTTGGTATATATGATTCCCATAATGTGACTTTCATTGAGGAAGGTCGTGGTATAGTGCTTCCCATTTATTCCATCACTTTATCACTCTTTTTTCTGTGTTTGTCCTCTCTTCCTATTTCTCCCATCTTTCCTGTCAATTTTTATTACTCTGCTTTCCTTTTCAGGTGGCTTTACATTAAGTGACAAGCCTAATGGTGTCTGTAAGCCCGGAAACCATTTACAACGCTAGGTGGTAACTATATAACCAACCTACACGTGTTTCCTACGTGTTAGCAAATGAGTTGGCAAAGGGTTAATGCCCTTCCCGCAAAACAGTTAACTCAAAGACAATCGGCCGCCCCTTACAGAATTATGGTGTCTGTCTATAGATAGATACATAGACTATGACTTTCCACGTTTATTTTCACTTTCTTGTCTTCGTTAGACCATTTGAGACGAATCATTCCCCTGACTTTTTATTTTACTATACTTATTTCATATTTACCATTGCTTTCTATCTGTCTATCTATATACCTAGGCTGCTTCCCCCGAGGAAAGGGAGGTAGCCGAGTCTGGACGACACACTCTCAATTTACTCATCCACTCAAACACATTCATTTGCATCTTAGCTTTCTTACAATATGTATTTTACTTAACCATATCTCACACCCATGCTTACTTTTTTACTTCCCCTCTTGTGAACTCATGCAGTCTTGTAATTCAGACATGCCATTCTACCCAACCCCGTGTTATCACCAACTGAATACCATTGCTAACTTGGCATCGTTTTCATACCCTTCTTTTACAGCAGCCCGTTTCCTAGCTTTGCATTCTAACCCTTCTTTTTTTAAATACATTTCCTACCATTCCTTACGATTTCTTTACCCCTCCCTTTGTAATCCCCCCCCCTCATAACCGTCCCTTATTACCTTCCCTTTATAAGCTTTCCTTTATAATCCTCTCTTTATAACCGTCCCTTTATTATCCTGTTTTATAACCGTCCCTTTACAACCCTTCCCCTATAACCCTCTATCTACAGTCCTTTCATTCTAACCTTCCCTTTATAACCCTCCTTTTATAATCCGCTCATTATTACCCTCCCTTTATAATCCTCCCTTTATAGCCGTTATTTTATAAGTGTCCCATTATAAGCATCCCTTTACAACTGTCCTTTTATGTGTCCCATTATAAGCATCCTTTTACAACCGTCCTTTTATAAGCTTCCCTTTATAATTGTTCGTTTATAACAGTCCCTTTATACCTCCTTAATCATCCATTATTATTCCATCCGTTATAACCGCCCCTTTATAACCCTTCCCCTGTGTTGCGTCCCCGTCCCACACTGCCACAGGCTCCAACGGCAGCAGTTCAGTATAGGAAGGACGGTGCCCAGTGCGTTGTTCTTCCTATGGTCAGCTTTTCGGTATACAGCACACAAGAACAGCTCAGGCGTCATAAATAAAAACTGGCTTTTTGATTTCGCTATCTTTATTTTCCAAAGAATTAAAACTTAATGTTTGTCAATTTCACTGTTTTCACAAGTGCCAGAGCTACACAATCTTCACTAACTGCACTGACACTGAATTAAAACTGAACTGACACGAAAACTGACTATCTAGGCTCCTCCACCTCCTTATATAGCCTTACATTGCACTTCAAGCTTCTATTGTATTCTAGCACCTACAGTTACCAAATCAGAGACATCCAAAATATCCACATTTTTCTTACACTGCATAACACTCTAAATTTTTCAGCAAACAAATTGATATAAAATTAAATAATTTAACAAACCGTCACGTAAATAAAACATTATAGAGAAAAAGAGCATGAAAAATAATGCATAACTTACACAATACCTCCGCTCGCAAACAGCAGGCTAACTGGCAGCTCTGACATGTAACTGAAAAATAAGAGAACTATATACTCAGAACCTTCCAGTACCTCCTATCTAGCACATCCCGCTTCTCAAAACCTGTAATCCTTCCATTATAACCCTCATTTTATAACCTTTCCTTTATAGTTCTCCTATTACCTTTAAAGATCCCTTTATAGCAATAACTGTCTAACCATCCATTTCCTAACATTTCTTTAGAACCATCAGGCTCTGGCTATCCATTGTTCATCATCCCAATCTGATCCCTTTATGGCAACTGATTTCCTTCCACTCCATAAAACTAATTCATTTATTGCTGGCAGTGTTCCAGTTTCCCTTTCTAACCATTCCTTCCTGATTATTTATTTTTTAACATCCCTACAATACCATCCATCACCTAACACCCCTTTTTCTTAGTCCTGTTTTATCATTTTCTTTTTACCGCTTCAATCTTATCTTCCTCATAAAAAAAAGAAAATCATATTAATCCCATTCTAAACGTTCCTTTATAGCCATTTTCTTACATTCTTTTATAACCATCTTATTTTTTTTCTTACCCATTATTTCTTATCCCCATCTTTCTTTTCATTCTGTTCAATCTCTCTTTGCTATCTCTTTCATTCCTCTTTTTCTTTCCGTGTTTCTTGCTTTATCCCTTTATGGCAACCCTTTTATTCCATTGCCATTTGCCATTCCTTGCACTCCATCTATTTCCTGCTATTCCTTGCCGGGTGGTAGCAAAAATTAATAATAATAATAATAATAATAATAATATAAAATAAGCACAAAAAAGGATCTCAGCGAATTGAAAAGGATAAAGCAACCTAGAACGGATGGGAGAGGTGACTGTTGTGTACAGGTGCTGGAGTTGATTCAGCACTTGTTTAAAAGGAATAACAAATATTTTTCTTTTCTTTACTCACTGACGATAATCTTGCATTTAATATTCAGCGTAATAAAAACAGTACACGCATTATAAGAGTATATTTTACGACAGTGAATACTAACCTTAATGAATGGAGTCAATTTCATACAACAACGAAAATATCTAAGTGTGTATTACCGTCTATCATTTAAAAAGGTTACCTATTTGCTGCAGGAAAACAAGATTCAGCTGTTGAAAAAAGAAAAGAAAAAAAAATGGAGGGAGGAGGATTTCAATCTCCCGGGACCCCCAAGTTGTTCCTCCAGTGTTGTGCTTGAACCGTTCGGGTTGGAGAGTCAGGGTGATATTCTGAGTGGCTTCGGATATGTCCTAACACCTCTTCCTACGTGATTAACTTTGTGAATTACAGTTCTATGTCATCTCTTATGTTACTAATCCAGAATAAGTCGATATCAAAAGATGTATATAAGTTGCGTACAATAATATGTTAAGCTTTCTTATGCAAAATAAATATCTGAGGAAGAAGTGCTAAAGTGCCTCCTGTACCACCTAGAATAAAGCCCTTGAACTGGAGGTGAGAGACAGTACAGAACCAGAGTCTCTGGACAAAATTTTGGCATCTATACACATGTGGTCACGACAAGCCAGTGAAATACCCCCATTTATACTACTACACAAGATTATAATGAGATGTGCCTCCCTTACTCACAATAAACAGTAAGGGCACGGATGTGTTCGTGTATAACTGCGTGTGAATTTGTGTTTATAACTACCCGAATTCCAATGTGCGTGTGTGTGTATGTGTGTGTCACTCCTACGTTCCATCGCCACACCACTGGCAATACTGTGTAATCCCAGCAGCAGTTTAACGTGTACGAGTACCCTGTAAAATTGCCCTCACAACCAATGAAAGAGCAGCATCAGGCGGTGGCGGAGAAACTTTCAATCTTGCCCTCTGCACTTGTTTAGGGCTTGACTCTTGACTCACACCCTTTGCAGAACAACCGGATTAAGCACCACATCCAGACTAAAAAAACAACAATAAAATTAAAACACCATCAGTATGAAACAGCACAACTTATTTTTTCATTTTCTGATTTCTCCATTCTAGGAGACTTCAGTATGCATCCTCAGCTTTGTCAGCGATTCACTCGGTAAACAAGCCTATGTCTTTTCTATCCTTAAAGACCTAGAGTATATTGTACCTGTATCCCTGACTGCCTTGGAAAGTTCCAACATACTTGACCTTTTGCTTACCTCTTATCCTTCTGTTTATTTTCCGTTGGGCTCCTCTGATCAAAACCTTATCACCTTAACATGTCCAGTCCTCCAGTAATGCCTGTGGACCCTCCCAAGAAGTGGCGGCTGAGGCACTTTGGAGCTGCTGACTGGGAGGCCCTCATGCAGTACTTCTTTGATTTTCTCTGGAATGAGAGTGCCTCGCGCATTACGGAGGTTATTTTCTCGGTCATGGAAACATACATTTCTTTCTTTTATCGTGTGACTAATGCCCCCCAAAATCTTGAATTTAATCGCGCCTGATCTAATGCTGTGCACAACAAAGTGAAGTCCTACAAAAAAGCACCGGCACCAAACCACCCCCGAATCACATCTCTACCGGAACCAAACCACCCCCGAATCACATCTCGTTTATTTCTCTGGCCAGAACTGTGCTGAGTCCATTCTTTCCTCTAAGAATAATTTCATTCGTACTAAATGCTCTTAACTCTCTGACTCAGATTCTTTCTGTTCCTTCAGACACTTTGCCATAAATTGTACTTGACTTCATCATCCTTCCCTTTTTTTTTTTTTTTTTTCTGCTTCCAAGATTCAGTAGCGGTTTCCTTTAGTGAAAAAGCAGAACTTTTTGTTAAGATTTTTTCTTCCAGTTCCACCTTTGACAATTTCAGTGTTGTTCTTCAATTACTTCCCTCTTCTGGCTTCCTCATCCTGACATTAAAATTTCTTCAGTTGATGTACTTTCTGCCATCACTGGCCTCAGCATTATTAAGGCATATGGGTCTGATGGGATCGCTCTTCTTGTCCTCAAGAACTGTGCTTCTGTACTTACATCCTGCCCAGGTTAACTCCTTCACCTTTGCCTGTCGACTTGTACCTTTCCTTCTTGTTGGGAGTTTGTTCATACTCAGCTTGTTTCAAAGAAGGGTGACCATTCACAGCCCTCAAACTATCGTCCAGTAGTGTTAACATCCTGTATTTCTGAAGTTTTAAAACATTTTCTTGAAAAAAAGAAACACGTTTCCTATCATAACCACCTTCCCAGTTGCCAAGATGGGTTCCCTCAGGCATTGTCTTCTGGCGATCTTCTCACCTTTGGCGAAGGCATTGCCATTGCACTTGTCATCTCAAAGGTTTTCAGTGGAGTCTGTCATAAGTCTTTAATTTCCAAACTTTCTTCTTACGGTTTCCATTCTTCTATCTCTGCCTTCCTCTCTAGCCTCCTTGCCGGTCGTTCTGTAGCTGCTGTTGTGGACGGCCACCGTTCTTCTCATAGAGCTATCAATAGTGGGCTCTATCCTATCACCTACTTTCTTTCTTCTATTCATCAGTGACCTAATAAACTGTATTTAATCCTATCCTCTCATACTGTGATGAATCCATCCTTCACCTTTCCATTCGCTTCTCGAAGCATCCATCTCAGCAATTACTTCAGCTAGCAAGAGATGAGGGTATGGCATACCTGATGTCTTACTTGGCTCATATATCTGATTGGGTTAAGAGAGATCTTGTTTTTAATGCATCAGAAAATTCTTACATCTTTCAGCCAAGCAAATCTTCCACAGGAGTATCCTCTAAATTTTAACAATATCCACCTCAATCCTGCATCATCAGTGAACATACTTGGAGTTTCATTCTTTTGTGATTTATCTTGGAAAGGTTATGCTACCTGTTTTGCGCCGACTCCATGTCCTCTTTACCCTTGCACAATTGTTGACTTTATGCAGGAGTAGTATTTGCCCCTGTATAGAGTACAATGCTCATGTGTGGGGAGACTCCCCACATACAGCTCTTCTTAGCAAGGTGGAGTCAAAGGCTTCTCGACTCTCTCCTCCTCTTACTGGCTCCTTTTGACCTCTGTCTCTATGCCGCACAGTTACATCTTTATCTATTATCTATCATTAGTTCAATGGTCACTGCTCCTCAGACAAGTCTGCTTGCATTGCTCCACCCTTTCGGTAGGTGTGTAGCACTCAGTTATCAGCAAACTCTTCTCCATTTTCTGTCCAACTCTCTAATGCGAGAGTCAACCATTTCTCCCAGTCCTTCATGTATGCAACAGGTCAGCTCTGTGAACTGTCTTGCTCTGTCTATATTTCCTTCTGCCAGTATAAACTCCAGTGTTGCAAATGCATTGTGTCCAGACATCTCGAAATTAACGGATCTCGAATTTGGCTCTCTGTTATTAACTCTGCCAAAGAAGGTATAGTGTACCCCACTTTTGTTTGTTTGTTTGTTTGTCTCTCTGTCTATTAGCAGGATTACTCAAAAAGTTATGAACGGATTTTGATGAAATGTTTTGGAAGGGTGGGCCATGCGACAAAGAAAAAATTGTTAAATTTTAAGCCGGATCGGCATCCGGATCAGGAGTATCCCGCACAATATCTCCGAATGTTCTTAATGAATTTCAATGAAATTTTGTGGAAATGTGGGCCATGGACCAAGAGAATTGATTACATTTTGGGGCGAATCCTAATCCTGATCCGGATCCTACATCCACGGATCCGGATCCAGATCCTTTTTAATGGCAATGGCATTGGTGGAGGTATATGCTGCCTGAGCGCTTTCTAGTTTTGTTTTTATTTTTTTCTTGAAAGAAACAATCTTTCAGGCTTCTTGCCCTAGGTTCCTTCCTTCTTGCATAAAAAATAACACACACACACACACACACACACACACACACACACACACACACACACACACACAGGGATTCAATCTAGGCGGACGTGTGACACCGGCGCTCCGTACCAAATCATGACGGCCAGTGGCATTACCTAAATAGTATCTTTGTATGAGTCAAGCTTAGTACCAGGTTAGACTAAATGATTGTTCATTATTAAAAGGAAAAAAATAATAAGTTTAAACAAGACTTGTAAAAACAGGAAATAGAACTAAGACGAAAGAATAGGCTGAGTCATCTCTGAGGTTTGTTTAGACTACAACACGGAGATTGTAAGTACATGCTTTGCACTTTAAGTATTGCAAAATGGACACATACTTCAGTAAAACAAATTTGGAAAAGAAAAGGGATAAAGGTAAAAAGCAAAATGATGATTTCTACCAAGAACTGGTTGAAGTAGAGACCCACAATAGACTGGTTGAACTTGTAAACAAACTAGAAATGGCTTTCAAAAATGAAATTGATGAAATAAAGAAGCAGATGCACTTGCAAAAGGAAGAAATAGAAAAACTAGGAAGGGAGGCCAATAAGAAAGACACAACTATCAGTGAACTAACAGTGGAATTGAGTACACTTAGGAAGAAAATGAGTGAAATGGCAAGTACAGTAGTCAATCACGAGAGTGTTATGGAAGAGATAAAAAATGACACAGAGACAATTAGGCAAGTTAGCAGTCTTATTGACCAGAGCAGTGATATTGAGGAGAAGATAACACAGGTGAATGAAGCTGTGCAAAGCTACAAAAATGATGTAGAAACCACGTTTGCTGAAATGGTGAAAGTAAAGAAAGACTTAGAAACAAGGGTGGAGGAAAAAAGCATTAAAAAGGAGGTGAAAAGAATAATCCAAAACAATCCAAAGTTAGTCAGAGATTCAGTCGAGATAAATAAATCAATAGTAATCACTGGTATAGAAGAGGAAGAAGTTAAAAACAAGATCACAAGAGACAAAAAGGAGATGGCAAATGTAATGAGCTTACTGAAAGAAGTATCAGAAGAAATCTGTAGTAAAGACATAGAGGAACACAAAAGGTTAGGGAAATACGAGAAAAGCAAGACAAGACCTCTAAAGGTGACTTTCCAGAGTGTAAACACTGTGGAAGAGATACTAAAAAATGCAAAGAATCTTAAGGAAAAAGAGGAGTTCAAAAATGTATGGATAAAAAGATGCCTAACACAAGAGGAACTGGAATTACTGAAAGAGAAAAGGGAGGAAGCAAAAACAAAAAATGAGGGAAGATCAGAAGAGGAGAAGACGAAATTTTTTTACAAAGTAATTGGATTGCAGGTACGAAAGTGGTACACAAACAGGATGGAAGAAAAAGGAGGAAGGTAGTAGAACCATGTCATGACAAGTATATAAACAAGATGATAAAGTTGATGTACTCAAATGTGGATGGAATGGTATCTAAATTACTAGAGATGAATGATTATGTAAGAGAAAATGAACCACAAATAATACGCCTAACTGAAACAAAATTAATACCAAGGATATCAAATGACATACTAAACTTAGAGGAATACAATATATGGAGAAGAGACAGATATTTAAAAAAAGGAGGAGGAATTATAATATTAACTAAGAAAAATCTAAAAGTCAAGGAAATAAAACTAGATATACCATCACAAGTAGAACTGATTGCAGTAGAGAGCGACACATCTGAAGGTAAAGTAATTGTAGCCAATTTGTACATGCCACCCAGATCAAACACATGGGAAAGAGACGAATATGAGGACCTGGCAGAGAGTACAATTCAGAGTGTAAGATCATTGCTACATAAAATGGAAGAGAAATCGGAAAAAATTATACTAACTGGGGACTTCAATACAAATATAAATTGGAATACTCTAGATATAAATAGCCAAGAAAGCTGTTGGGACCAAAAGCTCCTGGATCTCGTACAAAAGTTTTTCTTAACGCAACATGAGGGAAACCACCAGAAAAAGAGGGCTTGATGTACCTTCAGTGCTAGATCTAATATTTACAAGGCAAGAAAATGATATTGACAGTTTAATATATCACCCTCCACTCGGCAAAAGCGATCATGCAGTACTAAATTATAACTTCAGGATAGCATATGACATAGTAAACAGCAATGATAGTTACAAAAAAAGCCTAAACTATAAAAAGGGAAATTATCAAGACCTAAAGAAGTATTTCTTAGAAGTTGATCGGGAAAATGAGCTTAGAGGACAAGATTTAAATGCTGTATATAAAAAATTCTGTGAATTTTATGAAATAGGAGTCCAGAAGTACATCCCACAGCACAAAGAAGCAGATAAGAAAATACAGAAATGGTTCAATACAGAATGTAAAAAATCAAAAGAAAGAAGAGATTTGTTGTCGAATAGATACAGAACACACAATAGATAGTGAAAGGGCGTATAATAATTACAAACAGGCAAGAAACGACTATACAAGAATAAGTAGGGAAGCCCAAAAACAGTTTGAGGAGGATATATTAAGTAAAAGTAGTGATCAACCAAAGCTGTTTTACAGCTATATCAGAAGCAAAACTAAAGTAAAAGATATAATACAATCCATTACGGACGAGGGAATCACTTATACACAAGAGAAAGATATTTGTGAAGCACTAAATAAGAATTTCCAATTAGTTTTTACAGAAGAAAAAAATTTTGGGAGGGACTATGTGGAACACGCATGTCCACACATACTACCAGATATACAAATAGCAGAAAAAGTAATACAGGAGGAGTTAAGTAGATTAGACAGAGGAAAAGCAAGTGGTCCTGATGAAATTTCATGTTGGGTATTACGAGAATGTGCAAACGAGTTATGTAAACCATTATTTTTAATTTTCAAGAAATCCTTGAGTCAAGGTAAACTACCTGATATTTGGAAAAAAGCAAATATTGTCCCCTTATTCAAGAAAGGAAATAGACAAAATCCACTCAACTACCGACCAATATCACTGACCAGTGTTGTAAGCAAGGTATTAGAAAAACTTATAAGAAAAGCTTGGGTAAATCATCTAGAAGAACACAGTATGATAACAGAAAGACAGTTTGGTTTCAGAAAAGGAAAATCATGTGTTACTAATCTGTTGAGCTACTATGACAGAGTAACATACACAATACAGGAAAGGGAAGGATGGGTGGACAGTATCTATTTAGATTTCAAGAAAGCTTTTGACGCAGTACCACACCAAAGACTTTTATGGAAACTGTACCATCAAGGAGGAATTCGAGGCAAACTGTTTTGTTGGATGCAAGATTTTCTCATAAAAAGAGAAATGAGGACAGTACTAAGAGGAAACTATTCATCATGGAAAGAAGTGACTAGTGGAGTACCACAGGGTTCAGTGCTGGCACCAATCATGTTTTTAGTTTATATAAATGATATAAATAGTAACACTGGAAATGAGAGCTATCTGAATATGTTTGCAGATGATGCAAAAATACAAAGGAGAATTACTAACACAGACTCTTGTAAAGAGCTACAAGAAGAATTAAATAAACTTCATGAATGGAGTAGTACATGGTAAATGGAATTCAATGTGGACAAGTGTCATGTAATCAAGTTTGGTAAAAGTGGAAAAAGACCTGATTGGGATTATAAGTTAGGAAATAAAACCCTATACACATCAGAAAGAGAGAAAGACCTAGGTGTGATTATCAATAACAGACTATCTCCGGCTGACCACATCAGCGAGAAGGTACGGAACATGTATACACTGCTTGCAAATATGAGAATAGCATTCACATACATAAATGAAGACATGCTAAGAAGGATAATAACATCATTCATTAGACCAACCCTGGAATATGCATCAGTAGTCTGGAGTCGTCATCTCAAAAAGCACATAGACAAGATTGAAAAAGTTCAAAGGGCCGCTACAAGATGGATACCAAGCTTAAGGGACCTAAGCTACGAAGAAAGACTAAATAAACTGAATCTACCAACACTACAGGAAAGAAGGAAAAGAGGTGACATGATAATGCTATATAAATGCATATTAGGAAAGGAGAAAATAGACATAAATGATTACTTAACATATGGAGAAGCATCAGCAAGAGGACACTGCAAAAAATTGCATAAGAAGAGAGGTGATAAAGACGTAAGGAAATTCAGTTTCCCAAACAGAGGAAATGATCAATGGAATGCACTACCGAATGAAATAGTGTGTGCCAAAACAATTCACAAATTTAAGGATATGTACGATAAATATGGTTTAAGACACGGGACAGTACGAGCTTGACTCATTCCTGTAAAGATACAATTAGGTAAGAACAATTAGGTAAGAACACACACACACACACACACACACACACACACACACACACACACACACACACACACACACAAGTATATAAACAAGATGATTAAGTTGATGTGCTCAGATGTGGATGGAATGGTATCTAAATTATTAGAGATGAATGATTATGTCAGAGAAAATGAACCACATATAATATGCCTAACTGAAACAAAATTAACACCAAGGATATCAAATGACATACTAAACATAGAGGAATATAATATATGGAGAAGAGATAGGAACATAAAAAAAAGAGGAGGAATTATAATATTAACGAAGAAAAATCTAAAAGTCAAAGAAATAGAACTAGATATACCCTCACAAGTAGAACTGATTGCAGTAGAGATCAATACATCTGAAGGGAAAGTAATTGTACCCAATTTGTACATGCCACCCAGATCAAACACATGGGAAAGAGACGAATATGAGGACCTGGCAGAGAGTACAATTCAGGGTTTAAGAGCATTACTACATGAAATGGAAGAGAAATCGGAAAGAACCATACTAACCGGAGATTTTAATACAATTATATATTGGAATACTCTAGATATAATAAGCCAAGAAAGCTGTTGGGACCAAAAGCTCCTGGATCTCGTGCAAGAGTTTTTCCTAACGCAGCATGTGAGGGAAATCACCAGAAAAAGAGGACTCGATGTACGGTACCCTCAATGCTAGATCTCATATTTACTAGGCAAGAAAATGATATTGACATTTTAATATATCACCCTCCATTCGGCAAAAGCGACCATGCAGTACTAAATTCCAACTTCAGGATAGCACATGACATAGTTAACAGCAATGAAAGTTACAAAAAGAGCTTAAACTATAAAGAGGGAAATTATCATGACCTAATGAAGTACTTCTTAGAAATTGATTGGGAAAAGGAGCTTAGAGGACAAGATTTAAATGCTGTATATAAAAAATTCTGTGAATTTTATGAAACAGGAGTCCAGAAATACATCCCAGAGCACAAAGAAGCAGAAAAGAAAATAAAGAAATGGTTCAATACAGAATGTAAAAAATCAAAAGAAAGAAGAGATTTGTTGTGGAATAGATACAGAAGACACAATGGTGAAAGAGCATATAATAATTACAAACAGGCAAGAAACGATTATACAAGAATAAGGAGGGAAGCCCAAAAACAGTTTGAGGAGGATATCATAAATAAAAGCAGTGATAAACCGAAGCTAGTTTACACCTACATCAGAAGCAAAACCAAAGTAAATGATAAAATACAATCCATTACGGACAAGGGAATCACCTATACACAAGAGAAGAATATTTGTGAAGCACTAAACAAGAATTTCCAATTAGTGTTTACAGAAGAAACAAATTTTGAGAGACTATGTGGAACATGCATCCCCGCACATACTACCAGATATACAAATATCAGAAGAAGTAATACAGGAGGAGTTAAGTAAATTAGACAGAGGAAAAGCAAATGGTCCAGATGAAATTTCGGTGCTACGAGAATGTGCAAAGGAGTTAAGTAAACCATCATTTTTAATTTTCAAGAAAACCTTGAGTCAAGGTAAACTACCTGATATTTGGAAGAAAGCAAACATTGTTCCTTTATTCAAGAAAGGGAATAGACAAAATCCACTCAACTACCGACCAGTATCACTGACCAGTGTTGTAAGCAAGGTATTAGAAAAGCTTATAAGAAAAACTTGGGTAAATCATCTAGAAGAACACAATATGATAACAGAAAAACAGTTTGTATTCAGAAAAGGGAAATCATGTGTTACTAATCTGTTGAGCTACTATGACAGAGTAACAGACACAATACAGGAAAGAGAAGGATGGGTGGACAGTATCTATTTAGATTTCAAGAAAGCATTTGACACAGTACCACACCAAAGACTTTTATGGAAACTGTACCATCAAGGAGGAATTCGAGGCAAACTGTATTGTTGGATGCAAGATTTTCTCATAAAAAGAGAAATGAGAACAGTACTAAGGGGAAATTACTCATCATGGAAAGAAGTGACTAGTGGAGTATCACAGGGCTCAGTGCTGGCACCAATCATGTTTTTAGTGTATATAAATAATATAGACAGTAACACTGGAAATGAAAGCTATCTAAATATGTTTGCAGATGATGCAAAAATACAAAGGAGAATTACTAACACAGACTCTTGTAAAGAGCTACAAGAAGAATTAAATAAACTTCATGAATGGAGAAAATACATGGCAAATGGAATTCAATGTCATGTAATCAAGGTTGGTAAAAGTGGAAAAAGACCTGATTGGCATTATACGTTAGGAAATAAAACCCTACACACATCAGAATGAGAGAAGGACCTAGGTGTGATTATCAAGAACAGACTACCTCCGGCTGACCACATCAGTGAGAAGGTACGGAACATGTATACACTGCTTGCAAATATGAGAATAGTATTCACATACATAAATGAAGACATGATAAGAAGGATAATAACATCATTCATCAGACCAACCCTGGAGTATGCATCAGTAGTCTGGAGACCTCATCTCAAAAAACACAGACAAGACTGAAAAAGTTCAAAGGGCCGCTACAAGATGGGTACCAAGCTTAAGGGATCTAAGCTACGAAGAAAGACTAAATAAACTGAATCTACCAACACTACAGGAGAGAAGGAAAAGAGGTGACATGATAATGCTATATAAGTGCATATCAGGGAAGGAAAAAATAGACATAAATGATTACTTAACCTATGGGGAAGCATCAGCAAGAGGACACTGCAAAAAACTGCATAAGTAGAGAGGTGATAAAGACGTAAGGAAATTCAGTTTCCCAAACAGAGCAATTGATCAGTGGAATGCATTACCGAAGAGCAATTGATCAGTGGAATGCATTACCGAAGAGCAATTGATCAGTGGAATGCATTACCGAAGAGCAATTGATCAGTGGAATGCATTACCGAAGAGCAATTGATCAGTGGAATGCATTACCGAATGAAATAGTGTGCCAAGACAATTCACAAATTTAAGGATATGTACGATAAATATGGTTTAAGACACGGGGCAGTACAAGCTTGACTCATTCCTGTAAAGATACAATTAACTAAGAACAATTAAGTAAGAACACACACACACACACACATATAGAAACAACATCCATATCAAATAGGACCACTCAGATAAAAGCACCACTGACATTAACCTCTCCCTTACGATGATGCACTTTCAATATGCCATCTTCATAAAATTTTATTTACCTTGGGGGGATATTATAAGCTGGGGTGGCTGAGAGAGGGGTGTGTGAGTTGGGAGCAGGGCAGTGAAATGGCGGGGGCAGGGCGACTTGGAGGCTATTTGTTTGTGGCCACCCCAAACGGGATTGAGGCGTCCGGCAATAGATAGATAGACTAAAAAGAACTGTTCCATAAGTAGACTAAAACTATCTTGGGGTAACAGTAAAGTAAACAACAGTCAAATCAAATGGAACAAAATACACTACTGACCAAACACCGTCCAGACCAAACACCACCATTCACACCAAAGATGACCACTGAAACCAGACACCACCACTCAGTCAAAACACCACCACTCAGGCCGAACACCACCACTCAGACTAAACACCACCACTCAGACCAAACACCACCACTCAGGCCAAACACCACCACTCAGGCCAAACACCACCACTCAGGCCAAACACCAACACTCAGTCCAAACACTGCCATTTTGGCCAAACACTATTAATCTGACCAAACACTTCCACTCAGACCAATCATTACCACTTAGAACAAACACTGCCACTCAGAACAAACACCACCATTAAGACCAAACACAAGACCCACTAGTCAGACCAAAAACACACCCAGATCAGACCAAGCATAAACACCACTTCCCAGATCAAGCATGATCACATCACTCCCATCAAATATAAACGCTACATCTCAACTCAGACCACACACAAAAACCACCACTCAGACTAAACACAAACACTACATCTCAACTCAGACCACACACAAAAACCACCACTCAGACTAAACACAAACACTATCACTCAGCTCAAACATAAACACCGCCCCTCAGACCACACAAAAGCACATCCAGTCAGACCAAATACAGGGTACCTCCAATCAGCCCAGGCAAGAACACCAGGGTTCAGAACAAACACAAGGCCAATCACCAACACTCAGACCAATCTCAAATTCCACCAATCATCTCAGACCAAAGCCAAGTACCACCCTTCTGACCAAACACAGACACCATCACAGACCACGCACAGAAGCCGCCACTCAGAACAAACTCAAACACCATCCCTCAGACCTAACACCACCACTTGAATCAAACACAGATAGCATGAACTCAAAACATTCACAGACATCACTACTCAGACTTGCCATAAGCACTACCACTTGGATCAGATACAACGACCACTACTCTGACCAAACATAAACATCACCAATCAAACCAAACACCAGTACACAGTTAAATCACCATCACTCAGACCGAACACAGAGCACCACCAGTCAAATTAAAACATCACCACTCAGATTCAAACACTACCACTGTTTAACTAACCCAACAAAGGAGCTGACACGAATTTCACTAAGCACGTGTGGGCCCAGATTGTCAATGCCTGATAATTGGAAATTGAGAGAAATACCAACACCCTGATAGCCAACGTTCAACGGCATTGGGAGTATCACAGGCGCAGGCCAGAACTGATGCAAACGCTTCTGGCATCAATGACGCGGAGGCTACAGAAAGCGATTGAGAAAAATGGTGATTGGACTGGGTATTAAGTATGGGATTAATAAATATCAAAGCAATTGAGTCTCTTATCACTTTCAATATTTATTATTATGATTTTATTGTTACTAAGAGAAAATTAGATATATTGATTTTACTTTACCAATCATAATTGAAAATAAGACGCTTATGCACGTTGTGGTAACATCCGTCATTTATGTGACTAACCTATAGCTTAGACAAAAAGTAAGGAGACCCGACCATCAGTGTGTTTCAGAGCTTACACACGAGACACAGGTGTGCTATACTTTGATAATCTACTTACTACACAAATGTAGTTTGAAATTAAAAGGTCAATTGGAAAAGGGCAAGGCACATGATAAAATGTTACCTGTCAGCGTTACCTAGCTATGACTATACACCTATAGGATGTATTCTGGGTAAATGTAATACTATGTTGCCTAACCACATTAATTCATGTGACATGGAAGTACAGTAATAATAAAATCACCAGTCTTTTACATATATAGAAGGAGATAAATTATGTATTTCATAGAAATATTAGTCGTGATTGTAATAAGATAGGGAGACGCTCCGTCGATGTCCATTACCATGCCTTAGGTGTATACCGTGTGTGTGTGTGTCAGACACGCGAGTCAAAACTTTCGAACTCTGAACCACTGATGCTTTGGCGTTGGCAGTGCTGACTGTATCACGAAAATCTGACCGGAGCTGTACTTGGCTCAGAAAAAAAAAAAAAAAAAACATTAAGATGCATAGATTTTCTGGGTAAATTCGATTCAACAACCCCAATATTTTCAAATATAAAATTGTTAAACTCTGATATTATTCATAAGTATTTTACATTACTATTGATGTATAAGAACTTGAGAGTCTATGTAGAAATAAAAAAATTTAAGTTTGTAGAAAACCCACATAATACTAGTAGTAATAGCATTAATTTGTTCTGCACAGTTTAGAACAACCCTCTTCAAGAACAGTATAATATCTTTCGACCCTCAACTATTTAATAGTTTACCAACAGATAAAAAAAAAATTCTCTTTAACCCTCCCCGTCCCGACCACTTTTTCACCACTGGTACCCCCCAATCCCAACCATTTTTGGACCCAAATTTTTTTTGCTAAAACTTTCGCTTTTGGTCAGAAACAATGGTCAATCACCAAGAAAGTGTTCACCGGGGTCCATAAGTGGCCTAAACAGGTATACCTTCGTCACACCTGATACCGTGTTCTCTGTAGGTGGTCTGAGGCTCTCACGTTTTCTATGGTATTATAAGTCTGGGAAACCAATGAAAGTAAGTAGATATGTATTTATTACAAACATAAGAACATGTGATACAAGAGTAAATTGGATTTTATACAAAAACAGAGGTGAAATAAGCATTGTACCATCGGGCGAACCGAGCGAAATCGGCCAAACTGTTCATGATGAATCGCTAACATTGCTGAATCATGATACATATCATTTTTTCTACTTACATAATACATCTCCAATAACATTATACCATTTTACATTTTATTGAACTGTTTTTACGTATTCACAGGCCTTTCGATAACATTTAGCGTAATGTTAGCGCTTATTTACGTAGTGAGTGAACTCACTGTGACTGTTGTTTCAACTCATATTGTGTTTTTTCAACTTACATAATACTTTCCTAATAACATTATACACTTTTCCACTTTAAAGAACTGTTCTGAGATAGTTTCAGGCCTTACGTAAATATTTAACATAATAATAGCACATAATAACACAGAGAGTGCAGTCGCTATGGGTATTATTTCAATTTACAACCTATTTTTGTACCTATATAATACTTCTCCACTAACATTACACATGTTTCCACTTGATATAATTGTTATCACATAATTGGAGACCTTACTATTCTACTGAGCATCATATTATCGCATATTTACACAGTGAGTGTTATCGCGATATCATTTGTTTCATCTTACACTAGTATTCAACTTATAAATTACTTTCCTACTAACATTACACCCTTTTCCACTTTATATCATTCCTATCACATACTTACAGACCAGAATGTTCTACTGAGCGTAATATTTTCGCAGACTTACACAGTGGGTGTACTCGTGACATCAATTGTTACAACTTATACTATTTTTCAACTTATACGTTACTTTCCTGCTAACATTACACCCATTTCCACTTTATGTTCTTGCTATCACATATTTACTGATCAGAGTGTTATACTGAGCATCATATTTTCGCAGATTTACACAGTGGGTGTAGTTTTGATATCACTTCTTTCAACTTACACTATTTCTCAACTTATACATTACTTTCCTGCAAACATTACACCCGTTTCAACTTTATATAAGACTTAGCACATATTGACTGGCCTTACCATTATACTGAGCATCATATCGCCATCCCACACAGTTTCAGTAGTGTAGGAAGTTATGGTACTCTCTGAAACATGGCTGAAGGCACAATGCAACATTGCACTCCGCACACTCGTACCTTGTGTCTTTTCTCTGAGTGGCTGGTCTGACTGTCGAGTGCTTGCATACATGGCAGCGGCGCTGGGGTTTACGACGGTTTGGTTGGGAAGGGATTGTGCTAGGGTAGTGGCGTCCTGCGAGGCGTAGGAGAGTCTGGGCAGCCATGGGGGTGCGTGTGCGGTGTGTGGGCCTGTCCTGGGCATGCCTGGCGATTATTTCACGTGCCAGCTCCCTCACAAACCCCTCAATGGTCTCTGATACTCCCGTTGTCATAGCGTGCAGGTAGTGTGCGTTCAGGACCGTGATGTCGAGCAAGTGGAAAAAGAGCTTTTTGTACCACTTCATCGTGGTCCTGGCACAGTCAACACTGGAAATCATCGAGTCTGACTGATCCACTTGCCTCATGTTCAGATTATAGTCCAGTACAGACTCGGGTTTCCAGACGTTGCGCCTCCTCTCGCTACGGTGATCAACGAAGTCTGTGCGGTGCATCAGGGGGCTGTGTACAGTTGATAGGAGGCAAACTTCCCTGCTGTGGTTCCACGGGGTGGCAAGGATGTTATTTGCCTGGAAGAAAACCACCTTGTTCTTGTCAATTTCCTCCCTATCTCGACCATATGGCGACGGTTTCTCTTGACTGTACCACAGACTCCGGTGTCGTGTTGGTGGAGGAACCTAGCGAGAAGAGGGCTAGTGTACCAGTTGTTCAGGTACAACACATGACCAGGATGAAGGTACTCCTCTATCATTGTCTTCACCACGGCCCATGAGAGTCCTATACTATGATCTTCTGTTATATCTGTCTGGGCGCCCGTGTACAAGACTTTGTCTTGCACATAACCAGTCTTACAGTCACACATAACAAAGATCTTGAACCCGAAACGGTGTCTCTTGCTGGGTATGTACTGGCGAAAGGAAATATTGCCTCTCCACACCACAAGACTCTCGTCTATGACGAGGTCTCTGTAAGGATAAAATGAGGAGCGGAACATTTCCCGTAAATGATCAAATACAAGCCTAATTCTCCTCATTTTATCAGTGTTATTAGCATTAGCTGGATCTTCTGCATCAAAAAAGTGGAGGTGGCCGAGAATCTGCTGAAATCTATTACGACTCATCACCTTTCCAAAGAAAGGTGTGATGGTCATTGGTCAGTGGTCCAGTATGCAGGTATTTGATTTTTTCTTACAACACTCAACCAGGGTAAAAAATAAGAACATCTCAGAAATTGTCACAGGATAGTCATATTGCTGGGAATGCCTGCTCGTTGTTCCCAAACGTTCACTTTCACGGCGCTGTGTTCGTGAAAATAGGTTTGTCTGTTCCACTATGCGCCCCACAAACGTCTCCCCAAAGAACAGGTGGAAGAAATCCACCCTAGTGGAACCCGCATGCACACCTGGAGCCGTGCAACCAGACCGCCACTCCTCAGTGAAAGGGTGAATGATGGGAGTAAAATTACTCCCATCTTCCCAGTTCCACGAGACACCACCGTCTCCAGCCTCGTCCCCATTGTCGCCTTCGTCAGGGTGGGGAGGTGAGGGTGGTGGGGGAGGTTGGGGAGGTGGAGAGCGGCGCCCTTCATCACTCGCACTTCTCTTCCCTCTCCCTTTTCCTTTACCCTTTCCCTTCTCTTTCCTTCCTTTCCCCACATCCTGGGGCTGTGGGGAGGAAGTTTGGGAATATTGTGGGGCGAAAGACGTGCTGGGAGTGGCTCCACCTCCTCTCCCCTAGGCCAACGAGCACCACGTGCTCGTGCTGCCTCCCTCACACCAATTTCCCTTTCACCCCGCACTCCCACCACACCACTTTCGCCTTCCCCAGACAAAACACTAGGACCATACCTTATTTGCCTTCTCACCTCACCTTCTGATCCTTGGGGTGAGATTTTTTCCTTCCCCAACCACGAGGCAACATCACGTCCTAAGCCGCCGTCCTCGTCATCGTCCTCATCCTCGTCCTCATCAGAATCTCTCTCTAGGGGATGGAGAGAGGTCCGTGCAGGTGGTTTGGGTGCAGGCTGGCCTTCCCTTGCCTTACGATATGTGACATACCGCTTTTTCCGGGGCCAAGGGACCTCCTCATCACTGCTTGTTATTTCCTCCTCAGGCTGCATGTAATCTCGATCCACCACATCATCATCAAGTGGAGAATCACTATCTCCAGTGAAGGCATCCAGGGCGGATTGTATTTCGTCATCTGAGAGACCTTTACGCGCCATGTCTGACCAGGGTCACTGCTAACAGGTGAGTGACCGAGACAAGGGCGAGCACGGGTCACGCGGGGTCTGGGATGCTGCCTGCCTGGCGGCAGGTAGGGGAGGCTTGGGTAGGTGGGCGAATCGAAAATCTCGCCCGAATTTTGAAAATTGTGGAAATTATGAACCTTGCAATTGCAGCGCGTTAAAGTACGTCAACGGGATTGGCAGTGACAAAACGTGAGGACGTGGAAGAACGTCGACGGGACGCCGCAGGTTAAGTCAAGTAATATTCTAACATTTAAAAGGGAAAAGAAAAATTTGTTTGTTAGGTCAGCAATACATACAATGCATATAGGCCTAATTTTGTAATAATTTAAGTTAGAACAATAGCACCTTATCATACAATTCATGCATAGTATGTGTATGTGTATGAATGAATATGAGTAGCTGTGTGTGTGTGTGTGTGTGTGTGTGTGTGTGTGTGTGTGTGTGTGTACATGGATGTGTGTATACATGTACATGTGTATATGTGTACCGTATATGTATGTATATGTATATATGTATATGTATATATGTATAAGTATGTGTGTGTACGTACACCAATGTATATTTATGTATGTTGTATGTATAGTCTACGTGTGTATGAGTGTACAGGTATGCATATACATTTTCTATGATCATAAGGTAGTTTGAATCTCTATATTTTTCTCATTTCTGATACTCATATGGTTGTAGTTGGTATATCTAACTAAAGCATCCACAATTCATATATGGTATTGATAAAAATGTCCGTCAGGGAGCTTAGGCTTGACAGACCGTTGCATGTTATATGATGTTCAAATGTATACATGGATGTATGACTTTAAAGCAACACACTTTTACTTACACACACACACACACTCACACACACACACACACACACACACACACACACACACACACACACACACACACACACACACACACACACACACACACACACACACACACACACACACACACACACACACACACATCAATCAAAATATAATTCCAGCCCCTGCTTAGGTAGTGTGGGTATAAACAACACACACACACACACACACACACACACACACACACACACACACACACACACACACACACACACACAACGTGTATATATATATATATATATATATATATATATATATATATATATATATATATATATATATATATATATATATATATATATATATATATATATATATATATATATATATATATATATATATATGTAAGGTATGCTAATGTGGTGGGTGACCAATGACTTACTGACTGATGTGGTGAGTGGCCAATGACTTATTGATCTATAGAGACTCATTGATAAGGTAAATTATAAACCCTTTCACTGCAGGACTAACTGAATTTCGGTCATACAATCTCTAGGCGATTTTAATAGGCTAATGAGTAACTAAATGAATAGGAGGGTTTAGATGTTTTCATAAACCGTTTCTTTGCTGAAGCTGTCACACTCGAATATGAAAGTTAGGCCACAGTCGGATAAGAATAAAAAAAAAAATCATCTTAGTAAGTCAGTTAGGGGGACACATGGATATCAATACAGCATTATTGTGTAACCTATCACAAAACAAACCTAAGTCTACTAATACCAAGTCGATCACTTCCATCTAAAACGGGTCCAAGCTGGTGCAGGAGGCAAAGCATCGGAGTGACGTCAGCTTGCACGAAATCCAAGTTCAGTTGACGCCTGACCGTGGTGGTGAGTGGATGTTTGCTGCACTCTCCAGATCATGACACATTTTAAGTCTGAAGTGAGGGAAGGGACTGACTGACTTGTGTAAGGGAAGGTATGGGGGTGTGAGGGAAAGTGAACCGACTTGGTATTAGTAGACTTAGAAACAAACGAACGAACAGATAGTGTAAGTGTCAGGTGATAAATGTACATACTGTAGCTTCAGATCATTTTTATAATGATTGTTGTTCTTTATATCTGATAAACTGTTAAAAGTCCACAAAAAGTAGGAACGAAAATGAAAAGAAGACAGTTTGCAGGAAAAGGCTAAGAACTAAATGTTGTTCTGTTTCACGAAAGAGGAAAAAAAGGGGGGAGGGGGTGTAAAAAGACATACTCTAGAACCAGAAAAAGCAATCTCACTTAACTCCACTAATTTGCAAAAAAGACGGACCCCTGAATTAGGTAAGTTTATAGGTCAGTTCAGTGGTATTTCTGGTGCTTGATGTGGGTGGTGATGATCTGTATGTGATGGTGTTTGGTCTGGGTGGTGGTGTTTGGTATGAGTGGTGGTGTTTGGTATGAGTGGAGGTGTTTGGTAGGAGTGGTGGTGTTTGCTATGAGTGGAGGTGTTTGGTATGAGTGGAGGTATTTGGTATGAGTGGTGGTGTTTGGTATGAGTGGTGGTGTTTGGTATGAATGGTGGTGTTTGGTATGAATGGTGGTGTTTGGTCTGAGTGGAGGTGTTTGGTCTGAGTGATGGCGTTTGGTCCGAGAAGTTGTGATTGGTCTAAGTGGTGTTTGGCATGAGTGGTGGTGTTTGGCGTGAATGGTGGAGTTTGGTGTAAGTGGTGGTGTTTCGTGTGAGCGGTGGTGTTTGGTGTGAGTGGTGGTGTTTGGTATGAGTGGTGGAGTTTGGTGTGAGTGGTGGTGTTTGGTCTGAGTGGTGGTGTTTGGTCTGAGTGGTGGTGTTTGGTCTGAGTTATGGTGTTTGACCCGAGAGGCGATGGTTGGTCTGAGTAGTGGTGTTTGGTATGAAAGTTTGTGTTTGGTATGAGTGGTGGTGTTTTTTCTGAAGGACGGTGTTTGGTATGAGTCGTGGTGTTTGTTCTGAAGGACGATGTTTGGTATGAGTCGTGGTGTTTAACCCTTTACGTCCAGTACGTAATGTCTCCTAATTTGCTGTTTCGTGACAGTTTTATTCAGAGTAGGGTTGAATTTTTGAGCTTTCTTTGTTATATATGACTTTCATTATCTCTGAATAAGCGGGGTGTTTTCTGACGTGAAGCATTGGTCTGGCTAGTGGTATTTGTACTTGGCCTGAGTGGTGCTGTGTTTTACTAAGCTGAATGGTGGTGTTTGGTCTGAAAGATGGAGTTTGTACTTGGTCTGAATGGTGGTGTTTGTGTTTGATGTGAGTGGTGGCGTTTGTGTTTGTTTGGTTTGAGTGGTGATATTTTAATGTGGGTGTTGGTCTGGGCGTTGCTACTCCTCACCCTGCCCTAGGGTGGGAAAGAAGGTCCGGGTGATGATGATGATGATGATGGGTGTTGGTACTTTAAGGAGCTCAAGGTTGTCCTGCCTCTGAAACCACCTCTATACAGCGTGAGTAGTGTGGATCGCGCGTTTGTCTTGAATGAAAAGAACGGGCCCAGGAGGAAAAGCGTACTCTCTTTCGTGGAGGGAAGGCAAAAATCACTCCCCTAGAATTTTTATGTATTTGTCCACTGTGAATCGACCTTTTATTTGAAACACGCCACCCATGCCGTGTTGACACACACATAGCCCCAGACAATGCACGTGACATGACCAGAGCGGGCCTCCTCCAGAATGTTGTGTCCATCATAGCTGCAGGAGAAAATATGCGTGAATTGTCCCCCCATATTAGTCATTCGTAATAAACAGCATTTCCTAAGAGACAATGTGTATGTTCATTTAAATAAATATACAGTATCAATATTTTACCTTTAAATGGGTTGGTGCAAAAGAGTCAAATAAATTATTACCAAAGGGACTTGATGCACACAGTTTTCATTACTGGAGTAACACAATATGCATATAGCGAAAGTGACTAAAGGTTTCTGTTGTGGTCAAATGCCACACTATTCTACGCTGATAGAATATTCGTCGGATATATATATATATATATATATATATATATATATATATATATATATATATATATATATATATAATCAAAGGCGTGCAAGGGAGAGAGAAAGACGGCGCAATGGCAGTGCTGGTGACCCAGATCCTGTGTGTGTGAAACAGCCATTTGTGTTTTGTTTTTCCATGTGCTGTGGAAGGGACACAAAGTTGGTTCACAGTAAAAGGTGTTTGGAGTGTAAATTTGATGCACATGTGATCCCTTAATCACCTCATCCCAGCAAGGCGGGGTCACGATAAACCAAAAAACTAAAAGAACCATGCAAATTCGGGTCACATTTGCTTCACGTCCACACTCTCAGCACCGTAATATGTTTTATAGTATTTAAATCTGTGATTATTAATTTACAATGAAGCTGTATATATTGCTGGGCTGTCGACAGTTCATATCTTACCGTGTATTATCTCCCTTCCAACAATGGACTCTGCTATGGGAACTAGAGGAGAAATGCATCTCATCTGTAAAGTTGGCTCTGCTCCAGAAGTCATCATCCTGCTCAACATGGAGTTGTGGAAAAGCCAGCCTTCCAGCACAGTGCTGGTCCTTCAGGCATTCCTTCTGAGCCGGGGTGTGATGGTGTGTTCCAGCGCAATGTAACCTCCTCAGAGTTCTGGCTGACACCTCTAACTGCAAGTAATGCCTTATTACCGCCGCATTGGTAAGGGGGTTAGCTTCCGCTGCCGCAATGATGTTCCCATCCTCTAATGGTGTCGTCCTCCTTGGGGCTCCTGTTCTTTCTAAGAAAAGGAATTTGCTGTAAACCCAACGAGATTGTGATGCATTTACAGAGGTATTCTCAAACGTTACTATTGTAGTTTGCATGGGTCTTTCCTAAGGACTGTAATGTTTTAGTGCATCCGTTCGACTCTGTGAAACCTGAGCGATCTACATACAATATCGTTTCACGGGGTGAATGTCACTCTCTCACCTTGTCGGAGCCACTCATTGGGGAGATGTTGCCATAATGCAGGTCGCTTAGTTGTTTCAGTCTGGACGAATGGACTATGTTACTACTTCACGCGCTAACACTGTCACCTCCATAGAATCCACGAAAGTTTGACAACACATTGTTAACCAGTTGGGACAATTTCCATATTGATATTACCAATAGATGAACGTGGTGAACAGGGTTGTTTATATTACTCTGTACACCCATATCTTTTCTCCTCATCTTTAATCTGTTTTATCAATGCTCGCCCCTATTTCGCTAACTCTGGTGGAAGAGGAATAACGTAACACATAGTTATGTCGCATTATACACATCTTTTTGTAATGTTAATGGATCCTAAATGTAATCGATAGTTTAACCACCAGGTATGCTTACTGTGTGAAACAATGATGGATTTGTAGTTAAAGAGTATGTGGAAAAACTAATTATCTCCTTTGCATATCATATAATATTCCATGGTCATTTGAGAACGAGAGGGTGGGAGAGATGATAACATTATCGGAAAACTAAAGAGGGAGCCAGAGCTGCAATGCAGTTTGGTCACGTCTTTGCAACAGCCAGGTTCAGATGCACTAAATAAACATACATAACATGTAAATATGAATTGCAACCATTCTATAATGCAACTGCAAGTCATACGTTACCGTGAACAACACTTAACCATCGTAGTACGCTTAACAGCTTAACACAGACCCTCCTTTACTCCAACCCACTAGTGACAGGATTAAACATCTGATACCCTACACTACCCCACCACCAACCAGTAATGCAGGTCACAATTTTTGATGGTTGTAGATGTAATCGCAGACAATTTGTATTCACGTAGAATATGATTATATATAATATTGAAAACTTCAATATATAAAAACTATAACCTCATAGGTAAAATATTAATAATTGTTCACCTACACTATATCTTATGAATACTCGTACTATAACAAATCCAAGTATGCACAGAACTTAAAGAACTTACACAGGTCATTTAGGTTTCTGCTGGTGTTCCACCTCGTAATCCATTTGGTGACGGTCCTTGGTGCCAGGCCAGGTCGCTGAGAGATAGCAAGTATAGAGAGCCCTATCATGCAGAGCGATGATGCGGCCTCCCAACGACAGGTTTTGCTCTTTCCTGTCCGTACCGCATTTTCCCGGGGAATGGTAACACCCAGATCCGTATGATACAAAGAAATCACAGATGATTCCCTCCCTTCCTCCCTCTCTGTCAGTGTCAGACATGCGAGTCGAACTTCTCGAACTGATGCAAAAACTTGTGGCATCAGTGATGCGGAGGCTACAGAAGGTGATTGTGAAAAATGGTGGGTGGACTGGATATTAAGTATGGTAATAATAAACATCAGAGCAGTTGAGTCTTTCATCTCCTTCAGTGTTTATTATTATGATTATAATATTACTGAGACAAAATAATATATTGATTTTACTTTATCAATCATAATTGAAAATAAGACGCTTATCCACGTTGTGGTAGCATCCGTCATTTATGTAACTAACCTATAGCTTAGACAAAATGTAAGGAGACCCGACCATCAGTGTGTTACACACGAGACACAGGTGTGCTCTGCTTTGATAATCTACTTACTACACAAATGTAGTTTGAAATTAAAAGGTCAATTGGAACGGGCAAGGCACATGGCAAAATGTTACCTGTCAGCGTTACCTAGCTATGACTATACACCTATAGGATGTATTCTGGGTAAATGTAATACTATGTTGCCTAACCACATTAATTCATGTGACATGGAAGTACAGTAATAATAAAATCACCAGTCTTTTACATATATAGAAGGAGATAAATTATGTATTTCATAGAAATATTGGTCGTGATTGTAATAGGATAGGGAGACGCTCCGTCGATGTCCATTACCATGCCTTAGGTGTATACCGTGTGTGTGTGTGTGTGTGTGTGTGTGTGTGTGTGTGTGTGTGTGTGTGTGTGTGTGTGTGTGTGTGTGTGTGTGTGTGTGTGTGTGTGTGTGTGTCAGTCGAAATTCTCGAACTCTGAACCACTGACGCTTTGGCGTTGGCTGTGCTGACTGTATCACGACAATCTGACCGGAGCTGTACATGCCCATATGGATGTGGTACATTAGGTGAGAATTGCATAGTGTATAATGAATGCTGACCTCAGCTTCTATTGTTAGAGTATAACGTAGTTTGTATAATAGACCACACACTTTGGATAACTTTAAACATATTTCATTTATATGATATCTATAAATTGTATTCTCATCTACGAGTACGCCAAGAAATTTTATTTGACAGACATTCTATATTGTTTCACCGTCAAATACCAATGGTGGCAAAGAAATTTTTACTAATCATTTTGAAAGAAAATATATTTTGTTTAAGAAACATTAAGCTTTAATTTATTAGATTATATCCATTGATTTATTAAATTTAATTCCTAAAGTAACTTTGATGTAGACAATTTGTAATTTTGTCTGCTAACCAGAGATAAGCATCGTCAGCATATATCGTAAACTTAAATTTTCTCTATCTATCTATCTATCTATTGCCAGTTGCCTCAATCCCGTTTGGGGTGGCCACAAACAAATCGCCTCCAAGTCGCCCTGTTCCCCGCCATTTCACTCCCCTGCTCCCAACTCACACACCCCTCTCTCATATACCTCTCCACCCCATCCCTCTATCTCATCCTCGGCCTCTCTCTCCCTCTTTCCCCCTCCACCTCACTCACATACACTCTCTTCGTCAGTCTTTCACCCTCCATCCTCTCCACATGGCCAAACCACCTCAGTGTGATCCTCATAACGCTTCCTATCACATCCACATCAACACCAGAACGCTCCTTTATATCCTCATTCGTCAGCCTATCTCTCCATGTGACTCCACAGGCTCCTCTTAAATAACTCATTTCCACTGCTCTCACTCTTGACTTGTGTCCTTCCAACAACGTCCAAGCTTCACTTCCGTACGTTAGAGTTGGTATCACAATACTGTCATGTAGTAACTTTTTCACTTCCATGCTCACTTCCCTGTTTCTTATCACTGCTTTCAAAGAACCAGCAACCTTTCTTGCCTGCTGTACCCTTTCAAGCACTTCACCCTCCAAACCTCCATCCTTACTCATCACACTACCCAAGTACTTAAACGTACTCACATTTTCCAATTCCTCACCATCCAACCTCGCTGTACATTCACTGACTTCACCTCTCTCAAAGACCATCACTTTACTCTTCCCTACATTCACCTTTAGATTCCGTTTCTTACACACTCTCTCAAACTCATCCACCAAGCCTTGCAGCTCCCCTTCGTCTTCACTCAACAACACAGTATCATCTGCAAACAACAGTACAGGGAGTTTCCAAACACTGTCCTCTCTCACCAGGGCCACTCGAACATCCACTACCCTACCTTGTACCTCTTTTATTATCCCATCCATGTACAGATTGAACAACCATGGAGACATGACACATCCCTGTTTCAACCCAACTTTCAAAGAGAAAAATTCACATAGTTCACCATCCACACGCACTGCAGCTTTCGCACCATCGTACATACTCTTCACAGCATTCAACAACTTCCCATCTACTCCATATATTCTTAACACTTTCCACAATCCTAGTCTATCCACCCTGTCATATGCTTTCTCCAAATCCATGAAAGCCGCATACAACTTCTTTCCCTTCTCTAGAAACTTTTCCACTAAAGATCTGAGAATGAATATCTGATCTACACAACCTCTTCCCTTCCTAAAGCCTCCCTGTTCTTCTCCAACTAATTTCTCTGTTCTTTCTCTAACTCTGTCAATAAGTATCCTACCATACACTTTTCCTATTATACTAAGAAGACAAATGTCCCTATGATTACCACACACTTCTTTTTCCCCTTTTCCTTTGTACAAGGGAATAATTATACCTGACTTCCAATCCTCCGGGACTCTACCTTCCTCCCAGACCAATCTGCACATCTTCCACATCCATTCTACTACTATCTCTCCCCCATGCTTCAGCATTTCACCACACACTCCATCAATTCCTGGGGCTTTCCCCGATTTAACTTTCTTCATTGCTTCCAAAACTTCTATCCTACTGATTTCTTCCTGTCTTCTCACCTCCCTCCTTCTCCCAGCCATTCCCCAGCCACTTATACTCGCATTACTTCCATCCTCCACGTTCAACAA
Source organism: Coenobita brevimanus (assembly GCF_032717465.1). Taxonomy (NCBI): domain Eukaryota; kingdom Metazoa; phylum Arthropoda; class Malacostraca; order Decapoda; family Coenobitidae; genus Coenobita; species Coenobita brevimanus. The sequence goes on along the minus strand of NC_137053.1, from coordinate 27,968,089 downwards.
TTCCTTAAAGTGTTCTCTCCATCTGCTCACTTTTTCTCCCTTCTTCACTAGTAATCTACCATTTTTATCTTTCACTCCCCTGCTAACTTCACTTCCACCCTGTCTTACTCTTTTCACCTCTCTCCAGAACATTTTCTTACAGTCCCTCCACTTTACACTCAAATTCCTTCCAAATTCCTCATCCACTCTCTTCTTACTCTCTCTTACTAATCTTTTCACCTCTCTCTTTCTTTCTACATATAACTCTCTCTTCCGCCTCTCAACTTCTTCCACGCCCCTATTTCTCATCCATTCATTGTATGCTTTCTTCTTTTGTGCCACAGCCCGTTTCACCTCTTCAGTCCACCACGCTGTTCCTTGCACCCCCCTCATACTTCTCTTCCTTCCACACACCACATCACATGCGCACATATTTCTTCTGTAAATATTCTACACACACCTTCCACGTTCCCCATCTGCTCCAATTCATATTTGCCCAATCGTTCCTCCACTTCTCTCTTATACTCTGCCTTTTTCTCATCCTCTTGTAACCATTCCACTCTCCTTGCAACTACTCCTTCCTCTCGTCTTTCCCTTCTTCTATTCCTCCATCTGGTTTTACTTTAGAAGTAACCAACGTTACCGATATTCATTATGTTACGTCCCTGAACTATTCTAACTAAGACCTACCTTTTAAGCCTACTTTGAGTTGGGGGAGCGAATTTTGTAAGGGTAGTCATGTAGTGACAGGTTAGGCTAACGCCTAGTAGCGGATGATTGTTGCGCCATATTGGCTGGTGTAGACGTGTGTACTCGGTCTATGTCGGCTGGACTCGAGTGTTCTCGGCTGGTACTTTCTTATGTATGTGAGTTTTAAAAACAGCCAATCAGGCTTTCCCGAGCAACAGTGACTTTTGAAACCAGCCAGTCACAGCAGTCTTAAGTAAAACCAGCCAATCACCTTAAAGTATTTGTGGGTGACGCAGGGACGCCCAAGTTTTGAAAGTCAGTCATAGCCATGGCCTCCGGTGGTGAAGAATGTGTTGTTGATTTCCAAGCTTGTATCGGTTGTAGCAAGGATTACTGGCAGATTATCAGGGACTACCACAGTAATAACGAAGCATCTATTGAACTACTAAGAAAAAATTGCCAAGTGAAGTACAGTGTAAAGAGTGTAATTTGCCCTGCAAAGATCGGGAAGGTAGACATCAGTGGTACTGCGGCCGGTGGAGGAAAAGTCGGAAGAGTAAGGGGAAGATCCAGTGCAAATTCACCGTTTCCGATTATAAAGGAACAATTCTATGCCCTTAAAGGTAGGTCAGGTCAGGTTAGGTTAGGTTGTGTTGGTTTAGGTTAGATTAGTTTGGGTTAGGTTAGGTTAGGTTGGGTTGGGTTGGGTTAGGTTACTGTAGGTTAGTTAGGTTAGGTTAGGTTGGGTTATGTTAGGTTAGATTAGTTAGGTTGGATTAGGTTTGGTTGGGTTAGGTTAGGTTAGTATAATGCAAAATAGTGTGTTTTTAATTAATCTTGATCTTGATTTGGGCGGATAAACCCAATTTTGGAATTCTTACTCAAATTTCCAAAGGAGGGATTTTCCCCCCAAAATGAAGGTCAGAATTAATTAAAACACCCTATTTTGCATTGGAACACAAACAAATTTTCATTAGAAAAACCGTTGGTTACTTCTAAAAATTTACCCTCCATCTCACTTGAACTTTAATTCTGGCCACCACCAAGTAGTGGTCAGAAAGTCCACTCCCCCAACCTCTATAAACTCTTCATCCAATATACATCTAAGCATCCTTTCATCCACACACACATAATCAATCATTGCCTTCCTTTCATTCAGTTCACCACCCACCCTTCTCATCACTCGCCATGTATACCTGTGGATCATTTTATGCCTGAAGAGGATATTGGCTATCACCAACCCCGTCCCAGCACAAATGTCCACTAACGCACTCCCATTCTCATCTATCTCAGCAGGCACACCCCACTCACCAACTATTCCATCCACCTTCACATTCCCAACTTTACCATTCATATCACCAATCAAAAACACTCTCTCATTCCTTCCAAACTTTTCCATGCACACTTCTACATTTGTCCAGAACTCTTCTCTCACTCTTCTAGCACGATCTTGCGTTGGCGCATACACACACACAATCGCCCACATTTGTATTCCAACTTTCAACTTTACCCACACAATCCTTGATCCAACTGATCCATACTGTCTTATGCTCCTCTTCCATCTTTTACTCACAACTATACATACTCCTTCCTTTGTCCTCTCATTCTCACCTACTCCTGCACATATACCCCATCCATAATCCCATTCTCTCACACTTTCTCCTCTCCATTTTGTTTCAGTTATTCCACATACATCCACTTTCGCATCCTCAAGCACCTGGACAATCTCTCTCTCTTTCACCTCATCATTTGCTCCCCTTACATTCCAAGTTCCAATTGCAATGTCCTTTGTCCGGTCCTTGGTCGTCAATGTTTGGTCAGTCTTTGTCCGAGGCTTATTGTTTGTTTTTTTAGTTAGTTGTTTTCCGGGGAGGGGCACTAACCCTCCCGCCAACCCTTTTAGTCGCCTTTTACGACAAGCAGGGATACTGGGGGAGTATTCTTGAAAAAAAACCCTACCCCCAGGGGTGAAATTTTGTGCTGGCATTTATTTTACTGTATCATTAATGGACAGTATATTAGAAAATGAAGTGGCCCAAGGATAAACCCTTGTGGTATACATTTTGATAAAGATTTAAAAAGTGAGAAATTATTATTACAAAAGACACGTTGTATTCTATTACTGAGATAGCTATGAAATAGTTTTAATGGGACACATCTTATTCCAATATGTTCCAACTTGTCAATTAGAAGTTTGTGATCTAATGTATCCAGGATTTTCTATAAGTCAATAAATACCCCAACAACATAATACTTTACATCTAAGAACTTTTAAACATAGTTAATAAACTGTAATATTGCAGATTCTGTTGATCGATCTGTATGAAACCCATGTTGGTATTCAGATAGCAGGTTATTTTCCTCAAGATATTTTATTAATTTGACAGCAATTTCTTTTTCAAATATTTTATTGAGAGCTGGTAGTATAGAGGTTGGGTGATTATTATTAATATTACTTCTGCTACCTGTCTTAAATGTAGGAATAACTTTGGCCTTATGTAAGTGATCAGGAAATATACCTGTTTCCAATGTAAGGTTGATTCTATATGAGTCAAGGGTTTAGATATTATATCTGATACATATTTTAAAACTTTGGGAGATATATCATCATAACCTGGAACAGCAGACTTTAAAGCATTCAGGTAATTTTCAACTTCAGTCTGTTGTGCTGGAGGTAAGTACACTAAAAAATCAGGAGAGTTATTTACTTGTTATGGTTGTTTTCCATTGCAGGTGATTCTATGTTAGAGATTTTTTTAAAAATGTCCATTAAATAAGGTAGAGGTGTCAAAGCAAGGAGACTTTAATTCAACAGAGTGCACAGAGGTTAAGTTGTCTACCAAGTATTGAATTTATAGTTTTCCACTGGGATTTTGAATTTCCTAGACTTTCTTTCAGTATATCTTTGTAATACTTATTCCTTGCTGCTCTTACAGTTGACATCAGTTTGTTTCTGTATTGTCGACATTTTTCACCAAAGTTCGATAGCCATTTTTTTGGCTAGTCTTTATATTCTATTTCTTTCTTTAATGCTGCTTTTTAAAGCCATTGTTATATATGGACTAATTTCACATTTTCTATTTACACGAACCATTCTCATTGGAAAGTGTTTTAGAAACAATGTATTATATATATTATAAAATATGTTGTAAGAGATATCGGTTCCATCCATCCATCCATTGCCAGACGCCATGTATCCCAAACGGGGTGGTCAAGGGCTTAGAGTTAATTGTTTTACAGGGCGGGGCACTAATCCTCCACCAACCCCACTTGACACGTAGGAATGCCAACAGCATCTGGTGTTCCCAGGCGGTCACCCATCCAAGTACTAACCAGACCCAATATCTGTTCAATGTTAATATATTTCTCCAGTTTACATGGACAAGGTCGTATTTGAAGCGTTCTAGTGCAGATGTTATCATTCTCTTACTAACAAAATAAGTAACAACAAGTTTTCCATGAATATATTTAAACTGAGAGATTATTGGGAAGTGATCAGTAATGTCTGTTTGTATTATGTAGTTACCAATATTTAATTCCACTTGTGTTGTCCAAATGTGATCTATAAGTGTGGCCGACATGTCAGTTACTTTTGTCAGCTTTGTTATTAAAGGAAATAAAGAAAAAGAATACATCACATTGATAAACTCAGAAACAAAGTTGTCATTACCCTTCAACAAATCTAAATTAAAATCCCCTAATATGTAAATCCTTTGATAATGTTTATCATGGGCTAAAGAAAGAATTTCTGACATTGAATTTAAAAAGCTGTTAACATTACCACTTGGCGGCCTATAGATACATATAAATAAAGATTTTTATTCATAATAACAGTTCCAACAGCTATACATTCTATGAAAGATGCCATCTATGAGAATTCATTCTGCACTAACGAGAGATGGTCGGTTGAAATATTCAGTATAATGCTTCACCTCCACCAAACCTATTTCTAGAATTTGTAAATATATTGTACTCTGGTAGTTCATAGAGTGGAACAGGATGTGGGTCTAACCTTATTTCTGTATATCCAAGAATATTTATTGCTTTATATTCATTAAATAAGACAGTAAGTAATGAAGTTTTTTGGGGGGAACTGATCGTTTTTTCATACTTGATATTTTAAAAGTACTGTTTTTACTAGGCAGGTCTAAGTCGTCAACGAAGATATATTTTGATTTTGGAACATTTATGTGTCTTAGGCGGGTGTACAATTTACTGATATCTAAGTTACTGTTATATTTATCTTCATGTACGATAAAGGGATCGAATTCCAAGTTATGGTAATCGTTGATGCAGACTACTAAATTCGATTATTAAGAGAGTATATAATTCTTCATCACTTGCATTGGCAAAAGGTAATTCTTCAGCAAAACCTACTCGTTAATTGCTGCTGATATAAATTGATCAAAATTTGCAGTTAGAGCGGTAACTTATCTATTTCCTCATGCTTTCTCTGACGTTCCTTTGCTGCCACTGTTTAGTGCTGCCAGCCTCTGCCAGGTCACCAGCATTTTCAATGAAGACCTTACCTCCAGCTCCTCCCGGAGCCGTGGCAGTGGTGGCACCATTAGAGTCTTCAGGTATGATGTGTGCAGAATCAGCAGTCAAAGCTATCATACTATGGACACCATCAGATGCAACGTCGACACAGCTGCAGCTGCTCCCACACTTTCAGTTCACCAAGTTATCCCTGAAGGTGTTCCGCTGTCAGGTGTACCTGAGCGCTTCTCCCTGTCACGGAACCACCAAAACTGTTTTGTTTGTTTTTGTTGTTGTTTTATTGGGGCTTAATGGCCATCACCCTCCTGGTGGGGTATTAGGCCAGCCTCGTGTGTAGGTCTAGTGGCATCAAACTCCTACACCGCACAAAAAAACGCCGATCTAGGGGACCAGTCGAGTAGGAAGCATGTGGTAGAATGCTCGTAGATCGGCCAGAGGCACCTCCTCCCCCCTGGCCATAAGCACAGGTCGTATTTCCTAACCGTGGTCGGCAGCCTGGAGCAGATCGTATAAGGTGGAATAGGTCGTTGGTCCGAGCTGGTACGACCGGGTGTGAGCGCTGAGGGCCAGATGTCGATAGGAGGCTACGTCTAGCCGATCCTTGAGGTCAATGATGGAAGGGCGAGATGGGGTGCCCTCCACCATCGGAGGAGGGGAGGACCCACTGACCTCCTCCCCGGCCGAGGACCAAAACTGTTGTCTGACTCGGTCGATTTTTTTTTTTTTTCCATTTAATGGTTATCAGCCATAACGTTGGCCATTAAGCCAAAATGTCATACACTGTACACTGTATAAGCCAAAGTGTCATACACTATACAGTTATACATATACACACTTGTACATATATGGAAACAATATCCAGGCAGTCCACAGAAAAGAAGACAATCAGGAGCAGTAGGGCAGAAAGGCATGGGCAGCAAAAGTGACGGCTGGAACTAAACCATGGAGGCAGCAGAGTCTGAGTCCGAGTCAGAACCTGCGGAGAGATGAGACTGCACGGCCCCGAGGGTGTAGGAAAGTATACGACACTCCTCGGGGTCAGTAACAGTCTGGAGGGACCCCCGGCACAGCTCGGTGAAGGAGAGCAACGCCTGCCGGTAGTCCTCCTTGGAAAACTCTTGCTCGCCAGACTCCACTGGTGCTGTGTCCTCATAGTGGAGCAGCTGGTTCTCCAGTATCTCGAGGCCAAGAGGGGGGAGGGAGGAAAAGTCTCCCCAAGAGAGTTACCGGACCGAACTAGAAGACCTGGCACTCTTCGCTCCCTGGTCCGTTGATGATAGAGGAGGCACAGCATGAGTCACCTCTTCAGATACAGGTGCGTCAGAAGGAGCCTCAGGTGGAGATGAGGATTCAGCATCCCCAACCTCCATGGGAACCTCAGGTACGGGCTGAGAGGCAGACTGGCGGGAGACAGCATGCCCCGACAGCTGAATCCTCGTCGGTGGAGTGGAAGGCTGCAGCTGCAGCACCCGCAGTACCAAGGAGGTGGGAGTCGAAGAGGGCTGACGGTGACGACGAAGAGGGCGAGGACAAGGAGCTCCCCTCCCAGGCCTCCTCTGTGCCATGGGTGTGGAAGAGAAAGACTCTGGGATGGATATGGCAGGGAGCCCGTTGGCCTGGAAAATGACGGGCAGGCGCCGAGCAAAAACCGCCATATCTCCCCCCGAAAAGGCCTTAGCAACCTCCACACACATGGTGATGATGGTAGAGGCAGAGGAGGCAGGAACATCAAATGGTGGCTGCCGCCGCCGACGATGACGGGGGAGGGCATGGGGCGAGCCTCGAACTGCCTGGCCTGCAGGGCCGGTGACAAAGGCAGTTGTGGGGCCCTTAGCATCCTCCCGTATAACAAATTCTACCTCCTCGCCAGCAGCAACAGACGGCACAGGGTGGGCAGGGTTTGGGGCCACGATGGAGGAGCGGTGGAGGAACACATCCCCCCCAGTATCCCGGCGTGTGATGAAGCCGTAGCCCTTCCGGACGTGGAACCACTTGACCTGCCCCACAACCTTGGCCGTCATGGTCCTCCTAGTGGATTCCTCAGCTGCTGGATCCTATCCCCAGTATGTTCAGGCCGAATGCAGGAACCAAACTCCCTCCTTCTCAGGTCAGGAGCTGGATAGAAAGTCCGACTCGGTCGAGTTACCACCACCGCCAGAAGTAGAGCAGCCGGCCCCTCCCACTGATAATGATCGTTGACCACTCTTCTCCTTTATTATTAATTTGGTTTACTTAAACAAGGCTATTTTTCCTTCTTGTCTTGCTTGCCTCAGCAGCTGGATCTGATTCTTCTTTATTTCTTGGGATGCCGAACAAAGGTTCTCATTAATGTATACTCCTGTATCCTTGAGTTTCCTTACACTTCTCATCAGTGCTTCACGATCCCCAAAAGTATTGAATCGTACAACAACTGTTCGAGGACGGGAGGGATCAACGGGTCCTACACCGTGTGCACGTTCTAGATTCATTGGAGGTAGTTGAAGCTTCTCTTCCAAAAGCTTCATTACCGTAGCAGACGTTTGTTCCCAAGTTTCACCAGGCTGTTCTTGAATCCAAGTGATTCATAAGTTGTTACGTCGATTGTAGTCTCCTTGGCAGTGTGTGTGTGTGTGTGTGTGTGTGTGTGTGTGTGTGTGTGTGTGTGTGTGTGTGTGTGTGTGTGTGTGTGTGTGTGTGTGTGTGTGTGTGTGTGTGTGTGTGTGTGTGTGTGTGTGTGTGTGTGTGTGTGTGTGTGTGTGTGTGTGTGTGTGTGTGTGTGTGTGTGTGTGTGTGTGTGTGTGTGTGTGTGTGTGTGTGTGTGTGTGTGTGTGTGTGTGTGTGTGTGTGTGTGTGTGTGTGTGTGTGTGTGTGTGTGTGTGTGTGTGTGTGTGTGTGTGTGTGTGTGTGTGTGTGTGTGTGTGTGTGTGTGTGTGTGTGTGTGTGTGTGTGTGTGTGTGTGTGTGTGTGTGTGTGTGTGTGTGTGTGTGTGTGTGTGTGTGTGTGTGTGTGTGTGTGTGTGTGTGTGTGTGTGTGTGTGTGTGTGTGTGTGTGTGTGTGTGTGTGTGTGTGTGTGTGTGTGTGTGTGTGTGTGTGTGTGTGTGTGTGTGTGTGTGTGTGTGTGTGTGTGTGTGTGTGTGTGTGTGTGTGTGTGTGTGTGTGTGTGTGTGTGTGTGTGTGTGTGTGTGTGTGTGTGTGTGTGTGTGTGTGTGTGTGTGTGTGTGTGTGTGTGTGTGTGTGTGTGTGTGTGTGTGTGTGTGTGTGTGTGTGTGTGTGTGTGTGTGTGTGTGTGTGTGTGTGTGTGTGTGTGTGTGTGTGTGTGTGTGTGTGTGTGTGTGTGTGTGTGTGTGTGTGTGTGTGTGTGTGTGTGTGTGTGTGTGTGTGTGTGTGTGTGTGTGTGTGTGTGTGTGTGTGTGTGTGTGTGTGTGTGTGTGTGTGTGTGTGTGTGTGTGTGTGTGTGTGTGTGTGTGTGTGTGTGTGTGTGTGTGTGTGTGTGTGTGTGTGTGTGTGTGTGTGTGTGTGTGTGTGTGTGTGTGTGTGTGTGTGTGTGTGTGTGTGTGTGTGTGTGTGTGTGTGTGTGTGTGTGTGTGTGTGTGTGTGTGTGTGTGTGTGTGTGTGTGTGTGTGTGTGTGTGTGTGTGTGTGTGTGTGTGTGTGAACAAATAAAACTTGTGATGATATAACTCTGGGTACAGAAAGTAAACAAAACAAAAAAGAAAAAAAATGAACGCACACAGCCTCAACAGGGATCAAGAGAGGGAGGGATTTGTGGAGAGAAGCGTCGAGGAAGGAAGTGATGAAGAGAAGAAAGAAGGGTGAAAGTGATGCAGAGAAGGGGGGAAGGAAGTGATGCAGAGAAGGGGGGAGGGAGAAAGTGATGCAGAGAAGGGGGGAAGATGATGCAGACAAAAATTGTGGGAGAGAATAATGGAAAGAGAGAGAGAGAGTGATGGAGAGGCGGAGGGAGTGATGGAGAGATGGGAGGGGAGCGATGGAAGGAGGGGGGTAGTACTGGAGAATGGGAGGGAGCGTTGGAGAAAGGAAGGGAATAATGACGGGAGAGTGAGAGAGAAACGGAGGAACGAGGGAAGGGGACAGTGGAATGAGGATGGTGATATAGGGGTACGTGTGGCCGAGACGATGACTGGGTAAGGAAGGTAAGCAGGGCACAAAGAAGGTATGGGGCAGACGGGGAAAAGGTTGAGAGGAAGGGAAGGAGAGATGGTGGAGAGAGAGAGCGAGAGAGAGAGAGAGAGAGAGAGAGAGAGAGAGAGAAGGAGGGGAGGAATGGGAGGATTGGTGTTAGGGTTGTTGCTGTTGTTGTTGAGTAATCTCGGTTTGTCTGATCAAGCAGAACCATCAACGGCAGGCAAGCGACCGCCCTTGCAGGACTGTCCCGTTCAGTGAACCAGTGTTCCCTTCCGGTTGCAAGCTTCTCACCACAGCGAGGTGCGGGAGTGAGTGTGAAAATTTGGTTTCCGAATGGACATTGCATCTGCGTCTCCACCCAGTTAACCAGGGCACCATAGTAGGCTTGACATTACCCTGCTTTTTGGTTTTATTGTTACCATCCAACATCTTACGGTAAATCGTTTCTGGGTTACAGGATATCATGAGGCATGTCACTCAATGTAGAGAAACCTGAAGTAGAAGTGAGAGAATACAAAATGACAAGAAAAATTAGAGAAATATGAAGAGAGGAAGGCAAACACAAAAAAAAAAGAATCATAAAGGCAAGGAACAAGTAGGCAGCACTATATCAAGTGAATGGACGGTGTGCTGAGGTGAGGGTAGGTGGAAAGTGTGAAGCAGGGAGGAAGTGGGTGAAATGAGACGTGAGGAACACAACGAAGCACACA
>NC_137053.1:27938086-27955586 GCF_032717465.1 Coenobita brevimanus | reverse complement strand
ATTACTTTCTTTCATTTCAAGTGGTTCTATTTGAGTGACAAGCCTAACGGTTTCCTGTAACTCAGGAAACCATTTACAACGCAGGGTTGTAACCATACTCGTACTGTATGATCAAATAACGGAGTGACGTGGAGCCTACTATGCTTCCCCTGTTGAGTGAGTAATGAGACTCATATGCGGTGTCCGTCTTGGAACCAAACCACCACACTTTTCCCCGTGCCTCTCTGTGGCGAGGCTTGTCTGCTGCAAGGGAACATCGGTTCAATGTACGGGACAGCCATGCAGCGGCAGTTGCTAGTATGTTGTTGATGGGTCTGCTCAGCCACACAGAAAGGAGTTACTCAACAGCAGCCCCATCGCTTCTCTCTCTCTCTCTCTTGTAAGCATGGTACTAAATGAGATGAAATACGGGGCAGTGATAAGTTGAACAGGGGAGAACAGAGAACAGAGTAAGAATATTACTTAAGAAAGAACTAATATAAGCTACAGCAAGAGAAGGGAAGTCATTAATGAAGAAACCTGCAAAAACAAGTATTAACCCGCCCCGTCCCGTCGACGTATGGGTACGTTGCAACGATTTGCATTTTCCAGTCCCGGTCACGTACCAGTACGTCGTGCAATTGCAAGGTCCCTAATTTGCACAATTTTCAATTTTCGTGCATGATTTATCGTATGTATACATGGGACACCTTCCTCTATTCCTCTACAAGATGCCAAGCAGGGACAATGCCTTACACCGCATAACCTCCCCCCTCCCCCCCTCATGCCATTGTCTTGGCAAAGGACCTGTTACCAGTGACCTGGCTAGTAAAGATATTCAGGGCCAGAGTGATTCCCCAATCGATGACAATGTGGAGGACAATGTTTACATAGCATTAGAAGAAGAAACAGCCAGAAATAATGATCAGGTAATGTGGCAAAAAAAGGACACGTATGGTGATAAGTCAGTGAGTGAAACAATGCTTATAATGCCTTTATTACTGCTTGAAAACCAATATGCTCTCATACTACATATACATTCGTACCAAGTAAATAAATAAATACCGTTTATGAGTGGATATAATAGTTACCCTTCCATAGAACTCGTTTTCTTTGGTGCCAGTATGTTAGAAAACCCAGTCAGGTAAGGAGGAACTCCTACTTGGATTAGGTATTTTAAACCTCAGGTGAGCGATTTCTCTATGAATTTTCGATGTTTCTCACCAAAAGTGAAGGTTTTAGCCAAAAAAAAAAAATTTCGAAAATACCTCGGGACTGGGGGATGTCGGAGGTGCGGAAAACCTCGGGACGTGACGGGTTAAGTAAAGTGAAACGCAATCGCTATGAAGAGAAAGATGTTAAAAATTAAACCGAGAAGGTAAGGGGTATGAGGAAAAGGTAAAATTATTGGTCAAAAGTTACAGAGAGGAAGAAGGGAGAAAAGAGGAATAAGAAACACAAAGAATAATAGCACCAGTATGTCAGACTACAGACGAAACAAAACGAACTAAGAAAATATGGCAATGGCACTGTTATGAATTTGAGTAATAACAATGGAAGTGACAGAGGGAAAAGAAAAAGATAACGGACAAAGGAAAGAAGCATGAAGAAAAGCTGTGCAGAGATGTATATGATAAACAGTGGGGCAACGAATGGCATGACTGATGAAACTGAAACCAAGAATATACTGTAGATGCAATAAGGAAATGTGAGAGAGATACAAAAAGATTACTTCTCTCATGGTTGGAACACCTCTAATAGTGTACATTCATTAAAAAGCAGATGATTTTATTCAACTGAGAATGTTAATACTGGTGTCTTAAACGACAGATGATTTTATTCAACAGAGAGTGTTAATAATGGTGCCATAAACCACCTCTTCATTGCATCAGCTTTTTTATTCAATTCCAGCTTGTGTCTGAGCTGAGTTCGAGCACAGGTACCTGAAGATTTGAAAAGAATCACTTTGATTGTTCATTTTCATTTGATATAGGGTTCCACGAGACGATCTTATTCAAGTTAGGAAGGACCTCTGATAATTGGCGAGTTAATGAATGATATGCTTAACCCAGTACGTCTTTGTTTAGCTGAAAAAACTCGTCTGGTAACGATAAAAATAACTCGCGAAATACGTAACATGATTGAAAGGATTAAACAGAAAACAGAATTACGGAAAGGCTGGCAAAAAAAAGAAAGAAACAAATGAATAAAGGTGGTACACAGGTATAGAGATGTATAAGATGTATAAACAGAGGGGAGTGGATGAGCACGGAAATAAAGAAGAGGAGAAGTAATAAAATCGAAAAGGAGAAAAAGAGACCTTGTGATATATAAACACTGGGGGATATGCCAAAGTGATGGGAAGACTAACAGTAATTTTTAAATGGAATATATAATGTTATACATATTATTAAAAGTGTGTGTGTGTGTGTGTGTGTGTGTGTGTGTATGTGTGTGTGTGTGTGTGTGTGTGTGTGTGCGTGTTCTTACCTAATTGTTCTTACCTAATTGTATCTTTACAGGAATGAGTCAAGCTCGTACTGTCCCGTGTCTTAAACCATATTTATCGTACATGTCCTTAAATTTGTGAATTGTTTTGGCACACACTATTTCATTCGGTAGTGCATTCCACTGATCAATTGCTTTGTTTGGGAAACTGAATTTCCTTACGTCTTTATCACCTCTCTTCTTATGCAATTTTTTGCAGTGTCCTCTTGCTGATGCTTCTCCATATGTTAAGTAATCATTTATGTCTATTTCCCCTTTCCTGATATGCATTTATATAGTATTATCATGCCACCTCTTTTCCTTCTCTCCTGTAGTGTTTGTAGATTCAGTTTATTTAGTCTTTCTTCGTAGCTTAGGTCCCTTAAGCTTGGTATCCATCTTGTAGCGGCCCTTTGAACTTTTTCAATCTTGTCTATGTGCTTTTTGAGATGAGGACTCCAGACTACTGATGCATATTCCAGGGTTGGTCTAATGAATGATGTTATTATCCTTCTTAGCATGTCTTCATTTATGTATGTGAATGCTATTCTCATATTTGCAAGCAGTGTATACATGTTCCGTACCTTCTCGCTGATGTGGTCAGCCGGAGATAGTCTGTTATTGATAATCACACCTAGGTCTTTCTCTCTTTCTGATGTGTATAGGGTTTTATTTCCTAACTTATAATCCCAATCAGGTCTTTTTCCACTTTTACCAAACTTGATTACATGACACTTGTCCACATTGAATTCCATTTGCCATGTACTACTCCATTCATGAAGTTTATTTAATTCTTCTTGTAGCTCTTTACAAGAGTCTGTGTTAGTAATTCTCCTTTGTATTTTTGCATCATCTGCAAACATATTCAGATAGCTCTCATTTCCAGTGTTACTGTTTATATCATTTATATACACTAAAAACATGATTGGTGCCAGCACTGAACCCTGTGGTACTCCACTAGTCACTTCTTTCCATGATGAGTAGTTTCCTCTTAGTACTGTCCTCATTTCTCTTTTTATGAGAAAGTCTTGCATCCAACAAAACAGTTTGCCTCGAATTCCTCCTTGATGGTACAGTTTCCATAAAAGTCTTTGGTGTGGTACTGTGTCAAAAGCTTTCTTGAAATCTAAATAGATACTGTCCACCCATCCTTCCCTTTCCTGTACTGTGTTTGTTACTCTGTCATAGTAGCTGAACAGATTAGTAACACATGATTTTCCTTTTCTGAAACCAAACTGTCTTTCTGTTATCATACTGTGTTCTTCTAGATGATTTACCTAAGCTTTTCTTATAAGTTTTTCTAATACCTTGCTTACAACACTGGTCAGTGATACTGGTCGGTAGTTGAGTGGATTTTGTCTATTTCCTTTCTTGAATAAGGGGACAATATTTTTTTTTTTTTTTCCAAATATCAGGTAGTTTACCTTGACTCAAGGATTTCTTGAAAATTAAAAATAATGGTTTACTTAACTCCTTTGCACATTCTCGTAATACCCAACATGAAATTTCATCAGGACCACTTGCTTTTCCTCGTCTAATCTACTTAACTCCTCCTGTATTACTTTTTCTGCTATTTGTATATCTGGTAGTATGTGTGGACATGCGTGCTCGACATAGTCCCTCTCAAAATTTGTTTCTTCTGTAAAAACTAATTGGGAATTCTTAATTAATGCTTCACAAATATCTTTCTCTTGTGTATAAGTGATTCCCTCGTCCGAAATGGATTGTATCATGTCTTTTACTTTAGTTTTGCTTCTGATATAGCTGTAAAACAGCTTTGGTTGATCACTACTTTTATTTATTATATCCTCCTCAAACTGTTTTTGGGCTTCCCTCCTTATTCTTGTATAGTCGTTTCTTGCCTGTTTGTAATTATAATACGCCCTTTCACTATTGTGTCTTCTGTATCTATTCCACAACAAATCTCTTCTTTCTTTTGATTTTTTACATTCTGTATTGAACCATTTCTTTATTTTCTTATCTGCTTCTTTGTGCTGTGGGATGTACTTCTGGACTCCTATTTCATAAAATTCACAAAATTTTTTATATACAGCATTTAAATCTTGTCCTCTAAGCTCATTTTCCCAATCAACTTCTAAGAAATACTTCTTTAGGTCTTGATAATTTCCCTTTTTATAGTTTAGGCTCTTTTTGTAACTATCATTGCTGTTTACTATGTCATATGCTATCCTGAAGTTATAATTTAGTACTGCATGATCGCTTTTGCCGAGTGGAGGGTGATATATTAAACTGTCAATATCATTTTCTTGCCTTGTAAATATTAGGTCTAGCACTGAAGGTACAGTCGCCAAACGTTCCACCTGGGCCACCCAGCTGCGAGGGGTGGGCCGCGGGTGCTGGCAACAGTGTATGTATTTGTTAGTGTGTACATGCTTGGAAGTTCGTATCCTCAACTCTCTTCCGTACTGAACCTCAGTCATAGTCTTGAGTTCATCCCATAGATGGCGGAGTTATGACTTCATAGTGTTGTCAGTAAACATTATATTATAAACAGCTCCAACAAGGGTTCCCTTCGCTTCACCAATCTGGTTAACAGAATGGAGACGAATGATTAGCATGCTTTGAGGGTGATTAAGTCTATTACCATTATAATAGTAATGGGCTATGTCTATCTCCATAACAGTAGTTATGGATATCGGTAGCAATTCCGTGATGAAATATTGTCTTACAATGAATATACTCGTAACAAAAGCTTTTAAAACTAGTGCGTCCACAGTTATTAGATGTTTACAGTACTGCATCGTGTAAAGAGGTAATGCGGCACTACTAGGATGATAATCTTTATATTATCGGCTTGACTTACTGTCTAGTAACCAAAAGTATTGAGTAAGTCTAATGTCTTGTATCATAACATGGGTAATGTTTTTCTGTTTCCAATGGTATGATGCTAACAATATATATATTACAAATGCTCAGGAAGTGTGATGTTATTTCTTCCTCTAGAATAATGAATATGACAACGAAAGGAGACTGACCTAAAGACCTGCCAAGTTCCATATTTTTGATGAGAAAAGTATGCTACTACTGTAATTATTCATATAAAAATTTAACCAAGCAAAACATACTGAAATATGTTATTTCAGACCTCGAAAACAGGAGAGTTATCGACATTATAGCCCAACTTCTGTTTACTTTAATTTTATAAAGATGTATCGTCTTTGATTAATAGGATAAACAGAGACATAATAATTATGATATAGAAGTATGAACCTAGCCACACGTTGGTTCAATTCCCCTAATATTCACCAGACAATTATTTGCGAAAACAGAACCTAGGGTCTGAAGTTCCTTTTACATATCGCCAGTCATGGGCCTTCGCTTTTAAACCTAATAACGAAATACCATTGTTGATCTGAGACACGATTAGATAAGGTAAGTTAATAACTGTGCCTACAGGATTAGCTGATGACATTAATCATTACAGGATTAGATAAGGAAAGTCATTAAACCATAACGTATTAATAATCTTACTAATATCATTTCAGACTTATAGCAGTGGTCGTTTGTGTTTCCTGGACATTTTTCCTCCTTTTATGTTTTGTTTGTGTTATGGTCTGACGCTTGGGTGCAATAATAAAACAATATCGGATGCATTAATATTGGTAGGAATTGAAGATATTGGAGGTAGAAAATGCGTCGTTTAGGCATAACACAATATCTTGAGTAGAGTTTTTCCCCAGCTGCCACCCTCTGCGGGTCTCGTATCGTATAGTTGTAATTTTTATTTGAAAATGTCATCAATCACATATGGCTTTGAGACCGTTATACATTTATTCATTTATTTACCTAATCAATTTTTATCATGAGGAGCCAACAAATTTACAGTGAGAAAGATCGAACAGAATTCACTCGGACTAAATGAACTATAGTCAGCCAATCAAGAGTCGACCAAGGTGATGTCTATCCACCCAGAATTTTCGGTCGTCAGTACCCTTCAGGCCTCACAATGAACCGTCAGCAAACTGCACTTGCAAAACGAGCACAGATCATCGCCCTCCACGAGGTCGGTCTCTCATCTCGGGTGATAGCACAGAGGCTTGCAGTGTCCCGCACCACGGTACAGAAATGGATACACAGAAACGAGGAAACTGGAAATTTGAATAATCTTGGTGAGTAGAATGGTGCTTCTTTAGTGCATTAAGCAATGTTAGTTGCATAATATATTTTACGTGCTATAAAGTCTAGACCTTGTATAGAGACAGCAAAGCATGTGTTAGAGTCGACAGGAAGAAAAGTGAATGATTGGTTTAATGAAAAAAATAGGTTTGAGGCAGGGTTCCATGACATCACCATGGCTGTTTAATATGTTCATGGATGAAGTTGAGAGAAGAGGTAGCGAGAACAATGGGACCAGAAGCAGAGTTACGTAGTAAGAGTGATAACAGGTGGGAAGTGAGCCAATTATTGTTTGCAAATGATACAGCACTGGTGGCAGACACAGAAAAGAAGTAAGAGAGACTGGTAACAGAATTTTAGAGTGTGCAAGAGGAGGTAAATAAGGGAAATGCGAGCAAGAGCACGTGATGAAGTGTAGTAGTGGAGGGGAACTGAGAAATCTTCAGATATCCATGAATGCAGAAGTGTTGGAGGAATCTGACCGCATTTAGATACCTAAGCGTGGAAGTAAAGTCTGATGATAATCAGGATAAGGAGATAAGCTCAGGAAGGAGAAGGAGCAAAAAAGTTGGGGGCTAAAAAATGTATGGAAAGAGAGATCCGTATTGAGGACAATTTCTGACTCAAACTGTCTTTCCTTCTAGCTTGTTAAGCCACCCCAGAGTTAATGAGAAACGGCATTTTTTATGAAGAAAAGTCCTTCAGTGGCTGATGTTTTTTTTTTTTTTTTTTTTTTTTTGTGTGTGTCCGACTCTGGGCAAAGGCTTCAGGGCCTATATCTCGGGGGCAGTAGCCTATCCCAAGGCCCAGTAGTCCTCCTACACCTCCACATGTCACCACTTCGGCGCTAACACCCACCGTCCATATTGAATACATGCTAGGGCTGTCTCATACAGGACTGGTGTATTGGTATTAGCGGGGGTACTTTTATGACATGTCGGCGGGTCATCTGGTAGATCAGGAAAGTCTGCTTCTATGAAATTCAAATCCTTAAACTGTTCCCTGCCCCAGCCGGGATTCGAACCTGGGTCCATCAGGACTGCAGGCCGCCTCTCTACCGATTCAGCCACCGCCTCCCCATAGTTAGTTCTACCTCTTTAAATTAATACATTAACTGGACACTAGTGGCTGATGCTAGTCCTACCTCTTTAAATTAATACATTAACTGGACACTAGTGGCTGATGCTAGTCCTACCTCTTTAAATTAATACATTAACTGGACACTAATTTCAGAGCAATATCGTATAGTTCGTGTCCCTCAGATAGACGGATGAAAAAAGAAAACTTCTCTTATAATATTTTACTTGGTAGAGGTAATATATGATGGCATATTCTTTCAGAGAGAAGACCCCGGCCACGATTAACCTCCCGTGAAGATGAGGCAAACATCCGACGAGCGGTGCTGGAGGACCCATTTACGAACGCTGTGGCTATTACTGAGCGTCTGCACCTAAATGTGACTCCGCAAACGGTGCGGAAACGTCTGAAGGAGGCTGGTATCCGTCACCGAATTCCTGCCAAAAAGGAGCGTTTAAACGACCAACACAGAGCAGGAAGACTAGCCTTCGCCCGTCAAAATGTGGCAGAGAATTTGGATTTCTGGTCCAGAGTTATATTCTGTGACGAGAAAACTTTTAACAGCACCAACCATGGAACAATTCACAACTGGAGGCCTGTTACCACAAGGTAAGAAATAGGAATGAAACGAGGAGTATAAACTTTCATTTTGCGTTAACAAGAATTCACTTTAAAACTGCATGGTTCAGCGTAATTGAACATGAGACTAGAGTAAGTGAACTTGGCAAGCAGATTATTATTCTTGAGCAAAGTGGCAAATGACTTCGGTATTATTCCACTGAAATGCACTAACATTCAATTAATTTTCTGAGCTGTTCCTTGTTAGCAAAAACACCTTTTGCCAAAAATGTTTTACAAAGGCTTACTCCCTCAAAACTGATATGAATCAAAGCGTCAGTCTGTGACGTCATTCTATGAGAGAGAGAGAGAGAGAGAGAGAGAGAGAGAGAGAGAGAGAGAGAGAGAGAGAGAGAGAGAGAGAGAGAGAGGGAGAGCTACTAATGGTCCGTGTCACGTTCCGCGAGGAAGATATGGGTAATCCATTGCCAGAGAAAAAGCACACGAAGCACTTTCTGTATTTTACCACTCACAGAACCTACAGGAGTTTTAAATCTATATTATCACAAAAGAAAACTAACACAGACAGATTAAATTATAACTAAGCACTAATGTTATATTCTTTTTGCAGCAGATACGATCGGGTCAACATCTATGAAGAGGCCAGGAGTGAACACGTCACCGTGAACGTGTGGGGCTGGTTTTGTATCCACGGTATGGGTGACATCGTCCAGATCGATGGGAGATTCACTGCTGCCAAATATATTGACATTTTGGAGAATTTCTTCCTTCCATCTTTGCAGCAGCGAAACTATCCATTTCCTCCTGGCCCGATCATTTTCGTTCATGACCGCTGTCCCGTTCATACAGCGGGCATTGTTCGTGAATGGTTCCGAGGTAGACAGGACCTCCAGCTATTAGACTGGCCAGCCAAGGGGGCGGACATGAACCCAATAGAAAACATCTGGGCCAATATGGTAAATACTTGGGAGCCAGAGGTGGAGAGGACACAGGACGCTCTAATGGCGCACACACATGCTCAGTGGGAAATGCTGCAGAACAAGCAAATGATCGTTCGGAACCATATTGCCTCCATGCCTGCCAGGATGTGGGCAGTGATAGAAAAAGAAGGCGGCTGGACACAGTATTAGGCCAGTTGATGAGGTAATGAAATAGGCTATGTGGGGTCTTGGTAGTCATCCTTATTGTAAATATGCATTTTTTTTTTAAACCTTTATTACATGTGCTTTTGTTTGTTGTAGGTTTAAGAAGGCCCGAGAACAAACGTGTGTTATTTAAATACATTTATTAATGTATTATATGCATCTCATTGTTAATCGTGTCCTTAACAATAAAAGTCCATAACTTATTCCATAATATCAATCGTAATTGTGGTTAACAGTAAGGGGAAGCTGTTGTTTATTGTGATGGAGAGGTGATGTTATCCTTCTATGGCTTGAAATGGTGTTGGTGTTGTTCGGTGATTAATCGATGGACACTTAAATGAATGACTTCAAACATATGCAGTATACCGCTCACATACAGTCCTTCTTGTAATAAGGAATTCAGTCACTATTTGCAAATGAATGGGCAGGTGTGCTGTAATGATGATATCCTCGCCTAGGCTTATTGCCTGCAGTGACGAAAGCAGTACCACTTAAGGATAGTGAAGCCCTTTTTTTACACGAACTATTTACCTCAAAGTTTTTCCAACTCTTCCTACTTCCAAAATCCTTCTTTCTTCCTGTTTCTCCTCTCACTGGTTGCAGGTCGAAATTTTGGTCAATTTTATTTTTCATTTGGATGAAGAAAGTGCTAAATTATCCCATGATGATATTCATGTAACATAACAAGGTAAAAATAAAAGATTAAGCCCTGTATCAAGAGGTGAATGCCATCATATCTGTGACATCATCAGGCCGATCGCCCGTGCAATATGCTATGACGTCATCGAGCTGACTCTATATATATATATATATATATATATATATATATATATATATATATATATATATATATATATATATAAAGCATGTTGCCGATGATTGATGGTTTCACAAAATTTGAATATTTATTTTTAATAAATGGCACCGGGTAAGTCTGAGAGAAAAACTAATTATATTGTGAAGATTGTCAGTGAAAAACTATTGATTTATGAAACTTGCCCACGACCTGCAGCCAGTCTATTGTCTAATCTATTTCTTTGTTTTTTTGTATTTTTCCATTTGGTCTCAGACCCTGAGGGCTAAACGAAACAAAGATCAATAGCGCAAAGCCGTTTGGCTGGCCTTCCTGTTCTTAATAAACACGGATCTCTTTAGGCTCCTTTCACACGACGGGCAAGTTGCCCAACGGGCACTAGCCACTGATGAAAACCTCTAGATTTATACCAGTGATGCCAGATCAACCAGTCCCCAGCAGCCTTTGGCCAAAAGCATGTGCACCTCTGTTTTGGACCAGACGGCAAAATGCACGCCACCCTTCCAAATTGGTAACAGTGTGTGCCCGTCGGGTATTTCCCCATCGTGTGTTTCATATCACACGTTATGTGATTTTCTTGTCCCACACCTGCTTTCATCCATTATCTAACTAAGCCAATGTCATCCCACTCGGATCTCCTCAGTTAATTGTGTCCTTGGCGGCAGAGGACACTAACACACTGCTGCTTGAGTGGGTTGACGGCGTGTTACCGTCTAGGTTTCGAATACCACATAATTTCACCAGGGGGTTCCCTTAGTGATATGAAATCGGTGGTTTACTTTCCATTCCTTAGTAAATGTCCTGTTTTCTAACACGCATCTTCTGTGATTCTTATCTTAGGCCAACCGGATGTTCAATATCTAACGAGTGTAGGCTAGTTGAATTTCTGCTCTCCTTTCGCTTGTATTCTTTTGTCAGTTCCATGCTTCATTGACAGGGGCGGATCCAGGGGGGGGGGGCAGGGGGCCCGGTGTCATATATAATATTGGCCCCCTAGAAAAGTGATCCCGGGGTCAGATTACTATGTTGAAATCTGACCCCGGGGTCACTTTTCTATGGGATTATACCCATAGGAAAGTGACCCCTTCTATAGAATCATGACCCCCTTTTTTCAAATTTTGTATTGTAGTACTTAGGGATTTTGTGAGTAGGTTAGGTTAGGTTAGGTTAGGTTAGGTTAGGATAGGTTAGGTTGGGTTAGGACTTAGGGATTTTGTGAGTCGGTTAGGTTAGGTTAGGTTAGGTTAGGATTGGTTAGGTTAGGTTAGGTTGGGTTAGGTTCATAAACACACTGCCATGCAAAGACCAACCATTGATTAGTGCACTCCTTTCAGTTGGGAGTCAATAATCTATGGGGGGGGGGTCACTTTTCTACTATAGTATTTTGACATGGGTCAATAATCTATGGGGGTCACAATACTATCTCACACCGGGCCTCCCAAAAATGTGGAGTGTGTGTGGTTACATTGTGGCACTTGAGTGACGCGCCACGTTTGTTTGAGGAAGCAGCAGCAGCAGCAGCAGCCGCAACCGCAGCCGCAGCCGCAGCGAGAGAGAAAAAAATTACCATCATCTCACGACATTTGCCTATTTTTGCCATGCTACTCTGCAGTCTCTCTCTCTCTCTCTCTCTCTGGTTTTCAGGAGGCACGTGCAGAGGGAGGGTGTTGGGAGTGCTCGAGCACCTGCCCCTTTGCCCTGTGCTCCAAAAGTGCCCCTCTTAAAACAATAAATGTTTGCAGCCTGTTTGTAGAGTTAGAAAATGTTAACAAACTTTTTCCTGTGCTGGAACATATTTGCATCGTGCTTGCAATGGTTTGAAGCCTGTTTGTAGTGTTAGAGCATGTTTACTAGCGGTTTCCATTGTTATAGAACATGTTTGCAATGTGCTTGCAATGGATTGCAACCTATTTGTAATGTTAGAGCATGTTTGCAAGCATTTTCCGATGTTAGAATATGTTTGCAATGTGTCTGCATTATTTGCATCCTAATTGTAATGTAAGAGCATGTTTAAAACCCTGACTCCTCACTCCTATAAGAGTATACCCCAAACAAATTGCCAACATATCTCATGTCATCTGGCAGTCCTCTTCCCAACCAATATATTTCTCCACGCTATCCCTCCATTGTTTTACCTGCATGTCCTCAGTATATACGAAAGTTGCGAACTTTTCAAGTGTTTCTTATTTTTAATATTTAGTGCTCATTTGATATGGAGTTTGACGCAGATAACAAAAATGCAAACTTTTTTTTTTTTCTTACGAGGTGCCGTTAGAAGTTATCGTATTTTTTCTCGAAAGTCCGGTTTTTTCAGCCTTCCAACACCACAATCTAGAACTGTGAGAGCTGGTTTGAAGCCCTTAATATGTGAGTATCCAATCGCCTTTTTTTTTTTTTTTTTTTGTGGGTATATATCGATGAGCTCTACAATGTACCAAAATTTGGTCAAAATCGAACTTGAAGTTTTTGAGATAATACATCATGGTCCAGATCTCGATTTTTACTCTTTGTCTGGGATCGAAGTTTTGTGCAGTTTTTCTGATGCAGAATTTCACGCTGAATTCAAATATGAAATTTATTATATAGTACGATTTCCCTGAGGGCAGCTTGATGGCATAGATTATCAAACAATATTTCACCCTCATAACCTCAGTAAGAATAGATATTTTCTCTAAGGCTTTTAATTATTCGTAGAACTTTTTCACAGACATACACACGCACGTGCGAACATATAGTAGAAACTAGTGCCCTTTACGAGCCTTAACACCTGTCCTTCACAATGTCTCTGCACGTTAGTTGTTTTCAGTGTTTTGAGACATGTCAGCCTGTGAAATTTTAGCATCGGGCCCCCCCCCCCCCAAATCCATTTTCTGGATCCGCGCCTGTTCATTGCGTCCTACGGGGTCTCAGTTCCAGGCCTAGGACGGTCTTCTTTCTTAGGTCAAGTCCGTTAAATTTCATTCCCCCATTGGTATTTATTTGCCATTTTCATGTTTTCTTTAAGCCTCAAAGTGTCATTGTCGCATTGTATGAGTGTATAATAGTGGTTAAATCCATATGTTATCATTATGCTAGAGTAAATAGTTACAAGCCCTAATGGTTAAACGTCTCCATCGCCCCTTTTCTTTGTAGTGTCGTCATTTTATCACTGGTTAACTATAACTAAAGATGTTTTTATTTTAATTAAGAAAAATATAAACAAGAAACAGTGGCAGTCAAAGAGTTGTAAGTGATATAATACCGTAACCCGCCAGCATATTTCCCGAGTCTCTCACTATATCGGTAAGGGCGCGGTTAGGTTAAGTTAGGTTAGGTCCAGATTAGGTTAGCTCTGATATTCGTGTATAATGAGGTGGAAAAGAGAATGAGACTATTTCCAAGCTAATCCTATGGCTGGTTTTATCGCTATAACCCAAGCGCTATTCTCCTTCATATTGGCCCAGCAGTAAGCGGTACCGGGCGAGACTTGGGAAATACGCAACCCGCCATCCCCCCCTGCGACCAGTGCCTGCCTTGGCCTTCACATGCGCAGCTTCCCCATAAAGCACCTCTTCGAATCCACCGTCTCCACAGGTTACACTGCCAATGGCCATATGAGTTGCATAATATATATTCTTGTATTACTTATTATAGTATATTTATATTTCATTATTGTAATTATATTACCTTATTAGTATAAGCAAACAGATTTTTGCCCTGGTCACCGAGACTTATAGCACACAACAACTTTCCATGCACTCGGATTCATATAGCTGGCTGCGCCAACTTACTCCTGAAACATTTTTCCCCACCCAGACACATATTAAAAGTCAAGAGAGTAAATTTCCAATGATACTGACGAGTTCGTGTTTCACTGCCATTATCGCCGTATACTGTATAGATAATTTACTTTTGCAAACTAACAAAAACTACCTTGTAATAATCATGAATAACCTAAATTGTAATATTCATATGATTGATGACAGCCTATATTCTCCCAGTTGTCACGCCCCACCCAACTCCGCACAACCCCGCCATCAATAGGATGAACTCAGACTCTGACTATGGTTCACTAAGGAAAAGAGTTGGTGCTCCGATTTTTCCTCGAGCATCTACAGTGCACACGAACAAATACATACACTGTTGCCAGCACCCGTGGCCCACCCCTCGCAGCTGGGTGGCCCAGGTGGAACGTTTGGCGACTGTACATCAAGTCCTCTTTTTCTGGTGGTTTCCCTCACATGTTGCGTTAAGAAAAACTCTTGTACGAGATCCAGGAGCTTTTGGTCCCAACAGCTTTCTTGGCTATTTATATCTAGAGTATTCCAATTTATATTTGTATTGAAGTCCCCAGTTAGTATAATTCTTTCCGATTTCTCTTCTATTTTATGTAGCAATGATCTTACACTCTGAATTGTACTCTCTGCCAGGTCCTCATATTCGTCTCTTTCCCATGTGTTTGATCTGGGTGGCATGTACAAATTGGCTACAATTACTTTACCTTCAGATGTGTCGCTCTCTACTGCAATCAGTTCTACTTGTGATGGTATATCTAGTTTTATTTCCTTGACTTTTAGATTTTTCTTAGTTCTATCTATCTATCTATCTATAGCCCGACGCCCTAATCCCGCAAAGGGTGGCTGCAGACAAAACGCCTCCAAGTCACTCTGTCACCCACCATTTGACTCCCCTCCCCCCAACTCACCCCCCCCCTCCCTCATATACCTCTCAACTCCATCCCTCCACCTCATCCTCGGTCTACCCCTCCCTCTCCCTCCCTCCACCTCACCTACATACACCCTCTTAGTCAGTCTTTCATTCTCCATCCTCTCCACATGTCCAAACCACCTCCGTGTATTTCTCCTAATCTTTTCAACCACATCCACATCTACCCCACAACGTTCCTTCACTTCTTCATTCGTCAACCTGTCCCTCCACGTCACTCCACATGCTCCTCTCAAGTAACTCATTTCCACTGCTCTCACTCTTGACTTGTTCCCTTCTTGCAAGGTCCACGCCTCGCTTCCATACGTCAGGGTAGGGATCACAATACCATCATGCAGTGACTTCTTAACTTCCATACTCACCTCCCTATTTCTCATCACTGCTTTCAGTGTACCAACAACCTTCCTTCCCTGCTGTACCCTTTCATTTACTTCATCCCCCAAAGTTCCATCCTTACTCATCACACTACCCAAGTACTTGAATGCACTCACATTCTCCATATCCTCCATATCTTAGTTAATATTATAATTCCTCCTCCTTTTTTTAAATATCTGTCTCTTCTCCATATATTGTATTCCTCTAAGTTTAGTATGTCATTTGATATCCTAGGTATTAATTTTGTTTCAGTTAGGCATATTATTTGTGGTTCATTTTCTCTGACATAATCATTCATCTCCAGTAATTTAGATACCATTCCATCCACAGTTGAGTACATCAACTTTATCATCTTGTTTATATACTTGTCATGACATGGTTCTACTACCTTCCTCCTTTTTCTTCCATCCTGTTTGTGTACCACTTTCGTACCTGCAATCCTATTACTTTGTAAAAAAAAAAAATTCTTCTTCTCCTCTTCTGATCTTCCCTCATTTTTTGTTTTTGCTTCCTCCCTTTTCTCTTTCAGTAATTCCAGTTCCTCTTGTGTTAGGCATCTTTTTATCCATACATTTTTGAACTCCTCTTTTTCCTTTAGATTCTTTGCATTTTTTGGTATCTCTTCCACAGTGTTTACACTCTGGAAAGTCACCTTTGTAGGTCTTGTCTTGCTTTTCTCGTATTTCCCTAACCTTTTGTGTTCCTCTATGTCTTTACTACAGATTTCCTCTGATACTTCTTTCAGTAAGCTCATTACATTTGCCATCTCCTTTTTGTCTCTTGTGATCTTGTTTTTAACTTCTTCCTCTTCTATACCAGTGATTACAATTGATTTGTTTATCTCTACTGAATCTCTGACTAACTTTGGATTGTTTTGGATTATTCTTTTCACCTCCTTTGTAATGCTTTTTTCCTCCACCCTTGTTTCTAAGTCTTTCTTTACTTTCACCATTTCAGCATACGTGGTTTCTACATCATTTTTGTAGCTTTGCACAGCTTCATTCACTTGTGTTATCTTCTCCTCAATATCACTGCTCTGGTGTGTGTGTGTGTGTGTGTGTGTGTGTGTGTGTGTGTGTGTGTGTGTGTGTGTGTGTGTGTGTACGCCATGGAAATTAAAAGGGAACTATCTATAGGCATTCAAAGGAGTCAGAGGTAACTTTCTTTTATGGAGAAGTTATCGGTGAACTTTATCTCTGCTAAAATGGCGTCCCTGATGTCAAAAACTAGAACTAAATTGAAATGATCAAGTCAGTATGATGACAGATTATATTTTTAACATATACAACCATATCAATATTAGCTACAATGCACCAGGTGTGTAGGGGATCTGGGGGCAGAGGGTGATTGGGCAGGACAATGAGGTAGGTGAAGTGTGGTGTATAACACAGACATTAAAACTTAAACATTTCAGCAGTTTATCCAGGGTACACATAATCTGATCCCTTGAGATTCCTTGCACAGGACGCAGTGAAATCTCTGTGATTTTTTTTTTTTTTCATTATTTTCAAAAAATTACTTAGGACACAGTAGTTTGTCTACTAGAAAGCACCAGTTCACTGTAAGACACACAAGTATGTGAAAACTTCATGACTATAGTGAATGATTTCCGAATTTTGCTGCGGAAATGAAATCTCTACACCTTTTTACTTTTCATAATTTTCAAAAAAAAAAAAACTTAAGATAGCATTCTACCTATCAAAAGGCACCAGTTCACTATAAGACACATACCTATATGAAATTCCATAATTCTATCGATAATACTTTCTGAGATTAACTCTGGAAACGAAATCTCTACGCCCTGCCAGCCGCCAAGCCGCCCTGCCTCCCAACTCTATAGACTGACACCAGTGATAACAGTACCCTCCTCTGACTTTGTCAGATGGAGGGTAAAAATGTGTGAGATAAAAAAATGTGGGGACATGATGATATCAGAACAATGAAATAAGCAGTAGTGAATAGAATCAAGAACAGTCCAAGAAAAAAAAAAAACGACAAGCGGTGTTGACAGGGAAAGGAAAGAAAAAAGGAATGAGAGAGGAGAAAGAGGAAGAAGGAAGGATTGTCAGGACTCTAAAATAGCATAAATAATAACTAGTAGCATAGATGTAATCTAGTAGGTTAAGTCTAAGTCAGTCATGGCTAGGGCCCGCAGGAAATATCGTCTGCACATTCCCTCTGGAGAATGTGCAGTCTGCACCTC